>NC_046970.1:24488784-24723784 GCF_009769545.1 Cyclopterus lumpus | reverse complement strand
TGACCTCGGCCTCCGTGTGCGACACTCCCACCAGGTTCCTGAAGGCCAGGTACTCCATACTGTGGCAGGCCGAACACACTTGCTTATACACCTGGTAACCACGACGAACACTGCAGGAAGACAAAGACAGACTTTAAAACCATATTTTACTTTTTTTTTTTTTTAAAAGAGCGACACTGGAGGATGCGAATGTGTGTGTGTGTGTGTGTGTCCGTCCATCCTACCTAGCGTGGTCCAGCGAGGACAGGGGTCCAGCGTGGCTCCAGGGGTATTCGGGGGGGTGGAGCTCCAGGTCCGAGGCTTTGACGGACTGGTGCAGCATCAGGGCAAGCCCCGCCCCGCCGGCCGTGACCACGCCCATCGTCGTCAGGGCGACCTTCCTGCTCCGAGGCAAACTGGCGAAGGACATTTTGGCCTACGAGAAAACAAAGAGCACGACATCCCAGTTAGGTCATCTCACTTTAAAAGTGATTATTCAGAAACACCCAAAGAGTGTTGTTCAAGTATTTTGGTCATTTTGAGAGAAAAATGGAAATAATTCGCTGGTTCTGGCAACACAAACGTGAGCGTCGCTGGTTTGTTGGACAAAACTAATACAAAATATTGATAAGACGCCCATTTATTTGTAAATAAGATATGAATATTTTAAATGTTCTGAAATGATAGACCAAACTTTAATAATTTAGGGGTCTTTTTACCCTAAAATCTGAGTTGTTATGTAACAAAACTGTCGAAGATAGAGCATTCTTAGCAAGTAGTGCTGCAAACTAGCAAATAGTCATCATCATCATCGATTAGTCTGATGATTCATTACTTGATCAAATATATAAAAATAAATAGAAAATCCCAATATGTGGAAGCACCTTACTGGTTTAGTGCCACCACCAAGTTCACCTCCAGTCAACGTCACTGTTACTATATATACACACACACACACACACACACACACACACACACACTCTATGTGCTACACTATTAGCAAAGCAGTAACGGCCCTATGACAGCACCCTTCTACCTGGACACACACACACAGTTACACCTTGAAATGACACCCTAGTGGGTCAAACTGAATATTAAGTCCCTTTTCTGCAGCACAACATCTCCAGTTATCTCTGGACGTTGAGTTATTAAAGTACCACGCTCAGACAACTCTTATAATAAATATAATTAAAGTACATAACCACGCAGAACCCCTCCTCCCTCCAGTTCTACCACCGAAGACCGCTTTGAGCACCGGAAGTCCTTTCAGTCCTTGAACGGCTCACCCGGTTAGCCCGCCGCTCCGCTCGGCTACTTCACCCCGTTTAAACCGGAATATCGACCGGAAAACCAGCACGAACCACTAAGGACACACACCGTGTTTAAAGAGTGATATAATAGCGGAGTGAGCGTCGGCGCCCGGCCAGTAAAACGAGGGGAAAGAGCGGGTGACCTTGTGCCTCAACCCGCTGGCAGCAACGTTAGCTCGGCGGCAGGAGGACGCCACACAGCGGGGCGTTTCTATTAAAATGTCCCCTCGAAACACGCTCGGTTCCCCGGGTTACGACACTCATCGGTCCCACCTACCACGGGGGTCTTGATGCTTTTCGGCGTGCCGAGGAGGGCTCTCCCACTCCCCGCCAGCACCGAGATTCGTAGCGCCGCCATCTTCTCTGCGGTCTCTGGGCTGAAGGAGACGCGGCCCGGAAGTGACGCGGAGCTTCCTGCGACTCGGACTTTCAAAATAAATACGGCGACCCGCGCGCAGGTCTCAACTGTCAGAATAAAACAACGGGGAGACGATTATTTCCATTGTGTATGAAAAATAAATACAATAATTTAATAATGGACACGTAAATATGTTAACTTTACTCGTAAATATGTCTTCTTTTTTTCTGTTTTTATTTTATTTATGTCTGGTTCGTTGTTAAATAAAATAAGTAAATATTAAATACAATATTTGACTTGTCTCTACTTGATGAAAAAAAAAATCATAACCCTTTAATAAATATTTAAATAAAAACAATTACAATTCTTAGATTGTAGACTCCAACAAACAGTGCTCATACATATAGACTTATATATTTAAGAAGCTGTGTGAATAAAATCTTATTAGAATTTAAAATATAATACACATAGAGAAAGCATGTCTTGCTGGTTACAATAACACAAGAGGCCCTTATTAAAAAACAACAAATAAAAGGATAAGCTTATCATCCGGGTGGACTTTCTTTTTTACCCTCAACATTTTGCCCTCTCAGTTTCGAGTCCTGTGCTCTTATTTTGAAGGTAGCCCTCACTGACATACCGGAAACACATATCTGGCCTGATTCTGGCTAACTTGATGCACATTTACACAACGTGGATTTACGCAACCGCTTTTTTCATTGTTTAGAAATATATATTATATATATTTTTTTTTAAATATATGAATGTTAATGTAATAAATCCGATGTAAAAGGTGATTTAGTGGCAGTGGGGTGAAGTCTCTTCATGCCTTACATACATTGACCTTATGTCATTATGTCAACTCTTATCCAACATGATCTTATGACAGAAAACATTTCATAAACTCACACTGCGTGTTTTCATGTCATTTGATATGAGGATAAGA
Source organism: Cyclopterus lumpus (assembly GCF_009769545.1). NCBI lineage: Eukaryota > Metazoa > Chordata > Actinopteri > Perciformes > Cyclopteridae > Cyclopterus > Cyclopterus lumpus. The sequence goes on along the minus strand of NC_046970.1, from coordinate 24,721,191 downwards.
GTTGCATAACTCAGCCCCCGATGACCTCAAGGAGAAAACTTTATTGAACCATCGGGACAAAACGCCATCAACACCTATTTGTTTCTTTCTGTTCGTTGTTACCGAAAACAAGTAAAATAAATAAATATTATATAAAATATTTTACTTGATTTTACTTAGGTAGATAGAAAAAAAACGTATATATTGTCATAACTACAACAATTATAATTCCCTCAAACAGTGCAGTATAATACAAATAGGGAGATCATTTTATTATAATCTAATCTAAGATAGAATATATATGCAAATATATTTATATACGTATATATACAGTATATAATGTTTACATTACATTTGACTTTTACCTGTCTACTGCAGCATTATATTTCATTCAGTATTATAGTTTATTAGCTGCAGTTTCTTTTTATATATTTAGTTGTTGTTATATTTTATTCACGGTCATGTCGAATGGCTACCTTCCATACTTACTGTGCATGTGTGTGTGTGTGTGTGTGTGTGTGTGTGTGTTTGTGTGTGTGTGTTTTTGGATGGATTTGATTCCCCAGACAGTGTTTCCATGGTGACGTGTGGTGAAGGGCAACACAGAGAGCACAAAGAAGAAAGGCCGTTTAAAGCGAAGATACTCACTTCACATTAAAAACGCACACATGGGCGCACGCCATATTGTTTTAATACACCGAGCATTATGAACCCTTCTTTAGCGTCACGAACCCAAACAGATGCAGCGAGCGTACCGGTGTCCTCCAGAAGATGGAAGCACAGCGTAGAAAGAGAAGAAACAAACAAACGGGGAACCACAATTGCCTTAAAACTGCTGTGTGGGTAAAACGTCACACTAACAAAAGGTGACAGAGCCAATCAAAGGTCTGGCGTCACAACGTCTTGACCCATCGGCGTCGGATGGTTCGATGACGATACTCTGTATTCATGAACGCTCTTTCTTTGCACAGCTGCACAGTAATGCAACAGGCTGGGATACGTACAGGTGTGTTGCTTCAAGGTGTGTGGAGGATCTGCACGGTGCAAGCGGTTGAAACTTCTCCCCCGTGTGCCTACACAATAATAACTCTGTAAGAAATACTTTTTTATGTAAATACTGCATTTGAAGTCAGAATTATACTATTTTCTTTTTGGTCTCTGTTAAAATAGTAATTAGTGTATATAGCATTGAATAGAAGGGATGTTTTGAAGTCTGGAACGTGCTCACATTGCAGGTGCAGTGAACAAGGTGACCCTGTGGCCAGCATCTAGTGGTCACTACCGGTACTGCACCTCAAAGGAGCTCCAACAATATAACAAAAGGTGATACTGCGAACACTTGAAATCTCTCAATATATTTATATATATATTTAAAATTATATATATAAATATTTAAATATATATATGGATATATATTTAAATATTAAAAAATGTATATAAATATATATATACGTATACATATTTAAATATATATGTATGTATATACATATATATAGTTATATATATATGTATAAATATTTATTTATATATTTAAATATAAATATTTATATATACATATATTTAAATATATATTTAATTATATAAATATATATTTAAATATATATATATGTATATACATATATATACACAATTATATGTATAAATAAATATATATATTTAAATATAAATATATATAGAAGGATATTGTTTGTATTAATGTGGTTTTTAATTTATTAGATTACATTTGATTTAGTTGACGCTTTTATCCAAAGCGACTTACACAGATCTACGGGGAGCAATTCAAGGTGAAGTGTCTTGCTCAAGGACACATCGAGTAGCGCTAGCAGAGCCGGGGATCGAACCGTCGATCCTCTGATTGAAAGACGGACCCACTGACCACTTACGCCCCAATTCATGCTTACAAAAGGAGGTATTAATCACCTGAATCAGGTATTTTTCACCATGAAAATGGTGCAAAATAAGTTGACCTTCCACCAGAGGCCCGAGCCGGAGAGGGAAGACGCCATCTGAATAATGAAAGGACAAACGTCAACAGCAGCCGGCGTGTTGGAACCAGCCGAAGTCGATCGCGAGCGGAGCCGCAGACGGACGTTCGCTCCTTTGACGGCAGGTGGGCGATCAACTATTCATCGGCCCCGGCGGTGTCAGTCATCGCCCGTCATGAGGAGGCCTCCTCTGTGACGCCGCCGCCAGGTAAAAAAACCCACGAGAAACCATCTCAGAACAGCCGCGGCTCGGTTCAGTGGACACGAGCTTCAAACTGTGACGCTGCAGGTCGCCATCTTGTTTTTCCACTCCTGCCAAGCACTTTGTGAAAGTGCCATATAAATAAATCGTACTTACTCAGCAACCATAGCAAACAAGGACTCAGCTGCAATCATGAACGTATCCAATAAACATCATATTTATTTGTGTGTTTGAGGACTGGTTTCACACGTGGAGGCTCTCAGAGGATATCGGATCCATCACCGCTGCCTTTTACTGTTGTTGTAAAAGTTCAGTGGCACAAACAAATATTCAATACTTCAAAGATCAATGACTTGAAGCTGCATTCTCTCTCCTGACCACCAGGGGGCGACTCCTCTGGTTTTATAGAAGTCTATGCTTCATGTGTTAAGGCTGCATTCTCTCTCCTGACCACCAGGGGGCGACTCCTCTGGTTGTATAGAAGTCTATGCTTCATGTGTTAAAGCTGCATTCTCTCTCCTGACCAACAGGGGGTGACTCCTCTGGTTTTATAGAAGTCTATGCTTCATGTGTTAAGGCTGCATTCTCTCTCCTGACCACCAGGGGGCGACTCCTCTGGTTGTATAGAAGTCTATGCTTCATGTGTTAAAGCTGCATTCTCTCTCCTGACCACCAGGGGGCGACTCCTCTGGTTGTATAGAAGTCTATGCTTCATGTGTTAAAGCTGCATTCTCTCTCCTGACCACCAGGGGGCGACTCCTCTGGTTGTATAGAAGTCTATGCTTCATGTGTTAAGGCTGCATTCTCTCTCCTGACCACCAGGGGGCGACTCCTCTGGTTGTATAGAAGTCTATGCTTCATGTGTTAAGGCTGCATTCTCTCTCCTGACCACCAGGGGGCGACTCCTCTGGTTGTATAGAAGTCTATGCTTCAAGTATTAAAGCTGCATTCTCTCTCCTGACCACCAGGGGGCGACTCCTCTGGTTGTATAGAAGTCTATGCTTCACGTATTAAAGCTGCATTCTCTCTCCTGACCACCAGGGGGCGACTCCTCTGGTTGTATAGAAGTCTATGCTTCACGTGTTAAAGCTGCATTCTCTCTCCTGACCACCAGGGGGCGACTCCTCTGGTTGTATAGAAGTCTATGCTTCACGCGTTAAAGCTGCATTCTCTCTCCTGACCACCAGGGGGCGACTCCTCTGGTTGTATAGAAGTCTATGCTTCATGCGTTAAAGCTGCATTCTCTCTCCTGACCACCAGGGGGTGACTCCTCTGGTTGTATAGAAGTCTATGCTTCATGTGTTAAAGCTGCATTCTCTCTCCTGACCAACAGGGGGTGACTCCTCTGGTTGTATAGAAGTCTATGCTTCATGTGTTAAAGCTGCATTCTCTCTCCTGACCACCAGGGGGTGACTCCTCTGGTTGTATAGAAGTCTATGCTTCATGTGTTAAAGCTGCATTCTCTCTCCTGACCACCAGGGGGCGACTCCTCTGGTTGTATAGAAGTCTATGCTTCATGCGTTAAAGCTGCATTCTCTCTCCTGACCACCAGGGGGCGACTCCTCTGGTTGTATAGAAGTCTATGCTTCATGCGTTAAAGCTGCATTCTCTCTCCTGACCACCAGGGGGTGACTCCTCTGGTTGTATAGAAGTCTATGCTTCACGTGTTAAAGCTGCATTCTCTCTCCTGACCAACAGGGGGTGACTCCTCTGGTTGTATAGAAGTCTATGCTTCATGTGTTAAAGCTGCATTCTCTCTCCTGACCACCAGGGGGTGACTCCTCTGGTTGTATAGAAGTCTATGCTTCATGTGTTAAAGCTGCATTCTCTCTCCTGACCACCAGGGGGCGACTCCTCTGGTTGTATAGAAGAAAGACAGATTATCATTGTCAGTTCTTACTTGAAGGTGGAAACAGGTCGACCTTGACGCTCCGCTGAGCGGATGTGACGGCTGACGACGACGTCTCGGATCTTTTTTAATGGCGGCCGCGGGATGCAAACTGTGTAATTATAGACATGTTAGCTGTCACTGAGATTATGGGCTGCACATCACGTCTTTATGTGAGCGTGTGTTGTCGAGACTCGTGTGCGTGTGTGTGTGTGTGTGTGTGTGTGTGTGTGTGTGTGTGAGACGTTTAAATCACCGCGAGTGGCTCTTTGACAGCGAAATGTATCCTGTGACATTAATTATGCCGCCGTGCGTGCTCATAAACAGGCTGCAGGTGGATGATTTAAATGCCATGAGAGCTTCTCTAAAAAAAGAAGAAGAAGAAGAAGAAGAAGTAGAAGAAGAAGAAGAAGAAGAAGAAGAAGAAGAAGAAGAAGAAGAAGAAGAAGAAGAAGAAGACAGACTTTCAGGATGTCACAAAGCGACACAATGCACAAGAAGCAGGAGACCAGGACCTGTTCAGTGATTGGTCAAAAGTACTTTATTTATTTATTTAATTTAGTTTTAGTTCCATTCTTTCTTTTATTGATAGTAGGGATCAATTAGACATGTACAGATGTCTTTCAGACAATTCACATTACATGTGCAGATTTTTAGATGATGCTCATTTTAGTTATTCATATTTAGAGCAAGAAGTGTCAAACATAGTTACAGGATTCTTACTTAAACTACCGGACCATTTAAATTATGTCCAGGTTTCTTTTTGTTTCATTATATTTAATTACAGACAAAGTGAGCAGAATTCAGATTTAATTTGAATGTTATTCAATTACTAAACAAATTAGTGAATCACAAATTCACGATTGAGATGCCAAAATGTAATTACAAATGGTTCGTGGTTCATCTCACTGGATAATGACTTCACATCACATTATTTAAATTAACACGCCGAGCGAAAACAAAAAAACATTCGTTTGTGTTAATTATAAAAACAACAACATCTCAGGTTGTGTCTTCATTAAGACTTTAACTTGTATTTGTGTTGTTTACATCTTTTGATTGGTGGACTATGAGTCAGAAATGAAGTTGTGATATAATATACAATCTGTACGCTAAAACTCTTGCTTAGTTTTTACACCTCATTGTATTACATATGTTTTGTATTGCACTTTAAGTTTTACAGTTTACATATAAATATAAAACTGGGATATTTATAAAATACAAGTGAAAGTAAAAGAGGGTTTAATCCTGTCAATTTCCTTTTCAAAGAATTCATCTGGAAGACGCAAACAAGAAAAATACCAAATACAACTTTCTAATGTCTTCAACACCATGTTTGTTATTGTGTGTCTGCGCACAATATTGTGCTTTTTAATACAATAATGTTTTAACCAACCTCTAAAGCCAAAGAATCATTATTCTTTTTTAACTTTGAAGTCGACGGAGGGTAAAAAAAATAAAAGGGAGGTTGTGAGAGTGGAATCAGATCAAAACACACACGCACACACACACACACACACACACACACACACACACACACACACACACACACCGGTAACCTTGCATGCCTCTCCGCAGAGTTCTAAGACCTTCGCTGGACGCCAGATCGATACATTTATTAATGAGCGCTGATGACTCACGAGGTCATCGCAACGCGACCTCGATGGATTCTCAGTTCAGACGAGGCGAGCGAGCATCAAAGGCCTTAAAGGCCGCCTCCGCCTCCTCCTCCTCCTCCTCTATCTCCATCCTCCTCCTCCTCCTCCTTTCCATCCATTTTTCAAGTCAATAAAAAAATGTAAAAAAATTAATTAAAAACTAACGACTTGATATAATAATAATGATTCATTATATTTGATCTATATTTTTTATTATTATTATTATTTTTCTTTTTAAAAATTTAAAAAATGTAATTTATTATTTATTTCATTCATTTTATTAATTAATTAAATTAAATTAAATTAATGAATTTTATTTTTGTTGTTTGTTTTCTTTCCTTGGTAGCAAATTTAGTTGTGCGACCAAATAAAAACCTGGGATTCTGGATGATTTCCACATTGTTAATTTTGAGATCAACAGCGGCGCCATCGGAGAGTTCGTCTCAGAGCGTTCGTCTCGGAGCGTTCGTCTCGGAGAGTTCGTCTCGGAGAGTTCGTCTCGGAGCGTTCGTCTCGGAGAGTTCGTCTCGGAGCGTTCGTCTCAGAGCGTTCGTCTCGGAGAGTTCGTCTCGGAGAGTTCGTCTCGGAGCGTTCGTCTCGGAGAGTTCGTCTCGGAGAGTTCGTCTCGGAGCGTTCGTCTCGGAGCGTTCGTCTCGGAGCGTTCGTCTCGGAGCGTTCGTCTCGGAGAGTTCGTCTCGGAGAGTTCGTCTCGGAGAGTTCGTCTCGGAGCGTTCGTCTCGGAGAGTTCGTCTCGGAGAGTTCGTCTCGGAGAGTTCGTCTCGGAGCGTTCGTCTCGGAGCGTTCGTCTCGGAGCGTTCGTCTCGGAGCGTTCGTCTCGGAGAGTTCGTCTCGGAGAGTTCGTCTCGGAGAGTTCGTCTCGGAGCGTTCGTCTCGGAGCGTTCGTCTCGGAGCGTTCGTCTAGGAGCGTTCGTCTCGGAGCGTTCGTCTCGGAGCGTTCGTCTAGGAGCGTTCGTCTCAGAGTGTTCGTCTAGGAGAGTTCGTCTCGGAGAGTTCGTCTCGGAGCGTTCGTCTCGGAGCGTTCGTCTCGGAGCGTTCGTCTCAGAGCGTTCGTTCCCGAGGACGCGCAGCATGTCAGCGGCGTGCCGACCTCTGAGGGAGATACGACACATAAAAGATGGATACAGCAAACTAACAAGGCTCAACCAGGAGTTGTTTTTCTTCCTCTTCTTCTGTTTGGCTTTAAATTTAATTGACTCGGTCGCATGTTTTATTCAGACGGAGGCAGAGCGGCAGGGAAGGGTCGGCTGGACCCCGGCCGTGGACACAAATGGGGGATCGTGTCTCTGGAAGAGTGAATGAGGAGGCAAATTGGGTTACGGAGAGGAAATAAAGTCTCCTTTTGCCGGCCGTGCGAGACGAAAGAAACCAAACTCGCACTCAACTTTGAAGACGACTCCAACTAATGATCGGTTGCCCCGAAAACCCCCGAGAGGAGCTGAGGTCTGAGGCTTTCTGAGGCTTTTCTCTGGTTGTATTTCAAGTGTAGTTAAGCTCTCTGCTCAGTCAGTGGTAGCCATGATGCTAGTAGGCTAGCCCAAGCAGCTAGTAGGCTAGCACGAGTAGAGCTGAGGTCTGAGTCTTTCGGAGGCTTTTCTCTGGTTGTATTTCAAGTGGGGTTAATTAAGCGTCTCGTGCGCTGGAGGAGCCGGGGAATCGAACCGCCGATGTTCTGATTGGCAGACGTGGTCGCTCCCCGTCGGCCTGGTCGCACCACCACCATCGGCGCGACCTATTGATCTGTGTGTGCGTTATCGTTTGTCGGGGCGTCGCCGAGGCTTCGCGATTGGCTGCCCGGCGATCGAGCCGCCCCCCTTCTCTCTAATTGAATCCACACACACTCTCGGGTATTGATAACTGAATACGGGTATTGATAACTGAATACGGGTATTGATAACTGAATACGGGTATTGATAACTGAGAGCTATCATTTGATACAAAAGGGGCAGGGCATCGATCTGTGGATCTGATGATGTCGTCGAGCAGCGAGGAGTATTGATAAATAGGATGGGGGGGGGGGGGGGGGGGGGGGTATTGATAAGTAGTCAGCAGGTTTAACAAGGTGAGGTCAATTGAGAGGGGATGGCGGTCACAGTGTGTGTGTGTGTGTGCGCACATTTCTACAGCACTAATTAACCCTTCGCTAAGTCCCGCCCCTTGAAGGCAGGACGGCCAATCGCAGCCTAGCTTCAAGAGTTTATGCAGGGATGCCGAATACTTGCAAGCCAATAATAATATGTGATATAATAATATAAATTCACAAGAGGGGGTATATTTACTGACGTTTTCTTTGTCGTAGAACAAAACATTAACATATTTTAACGTTGTGTGAACCACAGACGTTATATTTTAAAACATCAAACCCCAAAAAAAGCTGTTTATGGATAATTTGTTGCCACATTTTAGGACTAATTTCTTCATCTATAAAATAACGTGTGGACCTAAACAATGGCTAATAACGGGTTCTTAAATATATGTATATATATATATATATTATGTGTATATATATATATTTCAGACTACCTGGAAGCTCTCGTGGAGGTGAAATAAAGGGCAGGCCGCCACTCTGGGAACGAGCGAGAGGAAAGACGTGGAGCGAGAAAGGATTCGACAGACAGGTGACAGGCAAGGTGAGGAGACGAGGAGAGGAGACAAGGAGAGGAGAGGAGGCGAGGAGAGGAGACGAGGAGAGGAGACGAGGCGAGGAGACGAGGTGAAGGTGAGGAGACGAGGCGAGGAGACGAGGCGAGGAGAGGAGACGAGGTGAGGAGACGAGGTGAAGGTGAGGAGACGAGGCGAGGAGACGAGGCGAGGAGACGAGGTGAGGAGAGGAGACGAGGTGAGGAGAGGAGACGAGGTGAGGAGACGAGGCGAGGAGACGAGGTGAAGGTGAGGAGACGAGGCGAGGAGACGAGACGAGGAGAGGAGACGAGGTGAAGGTGAGGAGACGAGGCGAGGAGACGAGGTGAAGGTGAGGAGAGGACAGCAGACAAGCTGCCACCGTCATTTATGTCTAAGAGAGCCGCTTGGCCTTCCACACACACACTCACACACACACACACACACACACACACGCACACACACACTCACACACACACACACTCACACTCACACACACACACTCACACACACACACACTCACACTCACACACACACACTCACACACACACACACACACACACACTCACACACACACACACACACACACACACAGGTTGAGAAAGCCAAGTGGTTCTTCTCGTGGAGCCTTTTTTTTAAAACGATAGCGTGAGAAGCTGGTCGTCGAAACAATCTAACGATGAAAATAATATTACAATAGTATTTTAATTTTTATGTCCAGAAAAACCATTAATATATATATATATATATATATATATATATATATATATATATATATATATATATAAATCATAGCAGAGTATTTTTAAAAAAAAGCAGACTGACTACTTTCCTCTTGTAAAATGAACATTATTTCAACACATTGTGTCGCCTGCTCTGTGACTGTTTGTGTGTTTGTGTGTTTGCGTTCATAACTTTGTATTAATAATTTAAATGTAAATCATCTCTTGTTATTTATTTTTTTCAAACAGAGAATTGTCGATGAACTTTAAATGCCTTCATGAATAAATGAGTGCTTTTCCATAATTATGTGATGATGTGGTAGAATTCATAATATGTGTGATGTGGGTCAGATGTTAATGTTATGCGTTGACTTTTATCTTTTAACACCGTCTCTCCTGTGTGACTTCACCCTGTGGTCGGATAGTTCATATGTATTTAAAACAATAATATTTATGGTCTGTCTTGTGAAACATCTATAATGTGGTTAGAACCTCAGATGCCTTCAAGCAGAACGGGGGGGGGCTAGTTTTATATATATATATATATATATATATATATATATATATATATATATACATATATATGGTGTGTGTCTGTCTGCAGTGGGCTCAGTGCGACGTTGGCATCCAAAGGGAGTTATTAAAGGAGCTACAGGAATGTGACCACGTTCCTCGCCTCCACTAATTGGATCACCTGTGTCTCGTTAACTCACCCGTGCAGACCTATGTGTGTCTATCCCTCTTGTCCCCCCCCCCCCCCAAACCCAGATCTTCTCCTCTCTCCCATCTCATCAGGGTGAGAGGAGTGCTGCATTCTCTCTCCTGACCACCAGGGGGCGACTCCTCTGGTTGTATAGAAGTCTATGCTTCATGTGTTAAAGCTGCATTCTCTCTCCTGACCACCAGGGGGTGACTCCTCTGGTTGTATAGAAGTCTATGCTTCATGTGTTAAAGCTGCATTCTCTCTCCTGACCACCAGGGGGTGACTCCTCTGGTTGTATAGAAGTCTATGCTTCATGTGTTAAAGCTGCATTCTCTCTCCTGACCACCAGGGGGCGACTCCTCTGGTTGTATAGAAGTCTATGCTTCATGTGTTAAAGCTGCATTCTCTCTCCTGACCACCAGGGGGTGACTCCTCTGGTTGTATAGAAGTCTATGCTTCATGTATTAAAGCTGCATTCTCTCTGCTGACCACCAGGGGGCGACTCCTCTGGTTGTATAGAAGTCTATGCTTCATGTGTTAAAGCTGCATTCTCTCTCCTGACCACCAGGGGGCGACTCCTCTGGTTGTATAGAAGTCTATGCTTCATGTGTTAAAGCTGCATTCTCTCTGCTGACCACCAGGGGGTGACTCCTCTGGTTGTATAGAAGTCTATGCTTCATGTGTTAAAGCTGCATTCTCTCTCCTGACCACCAGGGGGTGACTCCTCTGGTTGTATAGAAGTCTATGCTTCATGTATTAAAGCTGCATTCTCTCTGCTGACCACCAGGGGGCGACTCCTCTGGTTGTATAGAAGTATACAGCGTGATGTTCATTTAGTCACTACTCTACCATATACGGCGTCTCGTCTCTCCAAACGCGGTAACTTGCCTTCTTTTTCTTGCGTGTAATCAAACTTGCTCCTCACATATCTTGATTGCAGTCGGTGCATCTACAGTTTTTTTTTTAAAAACATTTTTCATTCTTTTCAATGTTTTTTTAGTTTTTTCTTTACACACATCTTGACTCTCACACCCTCACACATCGTCTCTAATGGAGGAAACACATTTTACTTCCTCTCGTCTCCGAGGCTCTTCTACAGATAAGCGCATCCGGCACTCCAGACCTCACAAAAGGTGTCTAGGATTTAGATTACCTTGTTACACTGCGGGTGTGTGTGTGTGTGTGTGTGTGTGTGTGTGTGTGTGTGTGTTTGCTGTGCTGGCTCCTCATTGGTGGAACAAGCTCCCCATTGACATCAGGACAGCAGAAAGTCTCTACATCTTCCGTCGCAAACTAAAAACACATCTTTTTCGACTATACCTTGAATAGGGAAGGTAGAGCCGTAGTAGCACTTTGGTAGCACTTAAATGTCCCTTACCGATAGCACTTTGTTGTTTAGCACTTTGGTAGCACTTAAATGTCCCTTACCGATAGCACTTTGTTGTTTAGCACTTTAGTAGCACTTAAATGTCCCTTACCGATAGCACTTTGTTGTTTAGCACTTTAGCAGCACTTAAATGTCTCTTACCGATAGCACTTTGTTGTTTAGCACTTTGGTAGCACTTAAATGTCCCTTACCGATAGCACTTTGTTGTTTAGCACTTTAGTAGCACTTAAATGTCCCTTACCGATAGCACTTTGTTGTTTAGCACTTTAGTAGCACTTAAATGTCCCTTACTGATAGTACTTTGTAGTTTAACTTTATTGAAGAAATTGTACTTGCTTGATTCTTGTTGTTCTGAGTTTGGACTCATGGTTTAATGCACTTATTGTAAGTCGCTTTGGATAAAAGCGTCAGCTAAATGACATGCAATGTGTGTGTGTGTGACGTATTTGTACTGTGCAGTTCCATCATGTGCAGTGTGTGGATTCATGGATTTAGCCTGGTTACCACTCAGAATGGCGGCTGTCAGGTCAGAGCTAATCATTTAAATAATTGAACACAGTGCTTCCTGTTCCTTCCTGCGCTCCGATTGGCCGATGAACATCAGACCGATGTTCGACATAGCGACCCCGCTGCTCGCCGAGCACAAAGCTGTTGATTGCCCGTTTGGAGGCGAAACACTGATTTAAATGATTACAGGCTCATAAAAAGAAGGAGAACAGAAACCTGACGGAGAGTTTTAAAGCAACGCAAAGTCCAAAACAAGAGCATCCGCACTATTGGCTCACTCTGCAAAGCAATAACTACTGTGTGTGTGTGTGTGTGTGTGTGTGTGTGGCAAACTGAAGTGTCAGCGGTTTCGAGCGTTCGCATTATGGCCCATAGTTATTAGATCACATGGTCCGATCCATGGAAAACGTATGCATATCGTATTCTACGTCCCCCGATAACGTCATTAAAGCTTTTTTTGTGCCGTTCTTTGATATTTTTCTTTATTTTTTGGAAACCAGCCAGTGAGCCACCGAGTCAATAATTTTTATATTTTGTGCTGACATCCAGATATTGTACTTTATACTCTGAACAGCATAAAGTACTGTTTGAAGTCACACTTTTACAGGCGGACGGCCTGTTTTACTCCAATAAAGTCCAAATAGAAACCCCGTTGGGTTCATTGTCGAGCCCCGATATGTCCACCAGCTAGTTTTCAATGTGTGTGCACGTGTAATTTCTCACCAGTTCAGGGATATGACTCATAATATCTCACTGTTGAGATCAATACTAGTTCAATGTTCAGCAAGTTCTTTGCTTTGGGAACAATAAAGCTCCACTTGTTTTTTCTGGGCCTTTCAGCTGCACCAACAGGGTGAATTTATGTTCACAATTGTTATAATTAGCACCTTTTTTAGCACTCGTTTTTCTATGTTGGCTCATGAATTAATTATCAGATGAAGGCTATGTGAGATGGTTGAAAGAACCAGACAAAAAAGAGCTAACAAGTGGAGCATGGGAAATATAATATTATATATATATATATATATATATATATATATATATATATATATATTATTTTTTTGCGGCGGAGGCGTAGTTCTGCAAGTGGAAACCAGCTCTGTGTGGGAGGCGCCCATTTATAAGCCGTGTAATCAAATGCGTAGGATTCACTTTTAAACCACACAAACATTCCCCGTTAAATGTCGCAGTCGAGAAGACTTCACTAACTTCTGTTTAGCGGAGACTTTGAGGGACATTAAAGTTTCATAAAGTAAACTTTTTAAACATTGACGTCCCTCTTTAATTTCAATCCAATTAGGTCTGATGGAGAGGAGGAGATACATATAACACACACACACACACATCTGTGTGTGTGTGTGTGGCTGTTTTGAAGTCTGAGGAAGTTAAACAGTCCAGAGGGACCACTCCATCACGCTGCCTGGTAGCAATTAGCATCCGTGCTAACGACAGCAAAACGATGGAGGGCGCACACACAAATACTTAATTATTCCCTCTGCTAGCAATTAGCGAAGGCAGTAATGACAGTAAACACACACACACACACAACAACACAACCAAGGCTTTTTGAGGCTTTTTCTGTTGGACTCACAAGACGTCAAAGTAGCGTTGACGTTAGGCGTAACCCCCCCCCCCCCCCCACACACACACACACACACATTCAAATGCACACTTAGTACACACAAATAAGAAATGTCATGTATGCACACACGCAAGGCAGATCAATGCTGGTTGATTGAAGGGACCATGGAGGGTTCTTCTTAGCGAAGCAAATAAGGTTAACTAACTCAATGGCAAATAGAGTGATATATGTGTGTGTGTGTGTGTGTGTGTGTGTGTGTGTGTGTGTGTGTGTGTGTGTGTGTGCACTCCATCACAATGACTCTAATTGCAAGGAGACGCTGTAATAGAGTTCTTGTATGTGTAAGATGTATTGCCACCACTCTCCCTTTATTCAATGATTGTGTGTGTAGGTGTGTAGGTGTGTGTGTGTAGGTGTGTGTGTGTGTGTGTGTGTGTGTGTGTGTGTGTGATTCCTCTTAGCATTTCAATTACTGCAGAGGTGAATCACTGCATGTAAACCCACGAGGGACATTTTCAAAGTGATACTCTGCCTCATCTCTCTCTCGTTAGTGTGCAGCTGGGTGGTGCTGCAGATGCAATGGAGTGTGATGGAGACCCCGTAGAGGGGGCGTCAATGGAGTGAAGTTATGTGTTACTGGCAATGTGATTAGGGCCTAAACATAAAGAGGACTACAGGGCCGAACTGTCCCTCACCTGTTGTTTCATTCTTCATCTGTGAGGGGCTTCGGGACGCTCTCTGCAGCCATCGGGTTCAGGTCTGGCCCACGTGGCTCCACTGAGACCCCCCAAAGGTGTGGCCCACGTGGCTCCACGAGACCCCCCAAAGGTGTGGCCATCGTGGCTCCACGAGACCCCCCAAAGGTGTGGCCCACGTGGCTCCACTGAGACCCCCCAAAGGTGTGGCCATCGTGGCTCCACAAAGACCCCCCAAAGGACCCACCGGGTACATATCGAAGTCTGAGGGTGTCAAACAGTCCGGAGGGACCACTCCGTTACACTCTCTGCTGGTAATTAGCACCAGAGCTGATGACAGGACGGTGACTAATGGTCACACACACACACACACACACACACACACACACACACACACAGCCCGGCCTGGTTTGCTCTCGGCCAAAGTGGCTCCATAGAGGCCCCCAAACACACACATCCCAAAATTTCCCTTTGATGTTCACAAAACCTTTTTCTCTCAAAATGTGTATACGAAATAATCTAAATGTTCTTTTCACCTGACAGGAAGTCAAAAGTACAAAAACAGGTTTTTAGGACTTTAAAAATGGACAAAAGAACGGCGTGTTTACTGTGTATTTCTCTAGCGCCACAAACAGGAAGTGATACAAAAGGTGCAACACGTCATCCACGTCTGTAGGTTCTGTGCATGCATGTGTGTGTGTGTGTGTGTGTGTGTGTGTGTGTGTGTATTTCAGGCCCGTGTGTCTGCAATGATCAATAATAATAGAGTGTACAAATTAAATTTCCCCAGCGAGAGATCTTCTAAATCACGTGGACTGTAAATCAAACCCCTGAACATCACGAGGTAACTCATGATGCTGTCACTCAATTAAGGGGTATCTTAGGTTATTTTCTTAATTAATCAAAGTCTGTGACATCCAGGGAATATTATTTTTGCCATCGGGTACTAATTCCTCGCATCACGGAGGACTCTGACATTAATCCCCGTATGATAATCGAGACAATGTCTGATTTACAGGGCTGCACACAAAGACCTTGAACGGCACCATTAAGAGGAAACTACCTCGATGGAGCCAATGTAAGCCTTATAAATCTCTATTATCTTGCAAATCTGTGTCATTTCACGGCCCATTAGGCCACATGGGTCAACTCTGTGAACCGGATTCCCTTTTGGAGAAAAAAAAGGGTGAAATTAAGAGAAACTTGCACATTTTTATGCTGTCCGAATTACATATTTAACTAAATATCTATTGTAGTGTTGTGCTCTCGTCTTTTATAAACACGGCGGCGGCTTTTTCACCCTCACACGTCTCAAACGTCTTCTGAGTTATGTTTTGTGCAGCAGGAGCTTTTTAATTTTAGTTGTCATGAATGACTTTTAAGGTGTTTAAAGCTCGAGAGTCTTAAATATTAGGAACATCGAGACCCATCAGCTCAATCAGCACTGGATCCAGTTGTTGTGTCAATGCGAGCGCCTGATTGGACGGAGCTAATGAGCCCCTCGGTCTGAATGGAGATGCACTCGTTGTGTCCTGCTTTGTGTGCAATTGAGTGGTTAAGATGTGTTTAAGGTCCAAAACAAAAATAAGGGAAGAAGAATGAATCAGACTTCAAAAAGCTGAATTCTCTCGAGCATTATAATCACAGAGCGAAGCATCGGATTTTCTCAAAAATGATTACCTGGAAATCTTTTTTAAAAAGGTCAAATCCTAAGCCGATGCTGAAGTGCCTTAAATTGGCATTCTCTGGTTGTATAGAAGTCTATGCTTCATGTGTTAAAGCTGCATTCTCTCTCCTGACCACCAGGGGGCGACTCCTCTGGTTGTATAGAAGTCCATGCTTCATGCGTTAAAGCTGCATTCTCTCTACATATCACCAGGGGGCGACTCCTCTGGTTGTATAGAAGTCTATGCTTCATGTGTTACAGCTGCATTCTCTCTCCTGACCACCAGGGGGCGACTCCTCTGGTTGTATAGAAGTCTATATAAATGACTCTACTCCTCTTGATTTATTCCCTCAGTAAACTTTGTAAACATGAGTTTATGGTCTCAATTTCTAGTTTCAAGTCTTCTTCAATACAGCGTGATGTTCATTTAGTAAATTATGGTCATTTAGAGTCAAACAAACCATAAAGCAGGGGATGCTTTAGGGCGGGGCTCTACCAAGGTTTCCTCTTAGTCCAAATGCAACGAACCCAACTGAAGCTACGTCTTCCATCCAGTCTAATTCGGTGTTTGTCTTGCTAACAAACAGTTTTGGTGCTTTGGGCCTTGCGTGGACAATTAGAGTGGGAAAGGTGAAGATGAATTCACTGGCACTTCAGAGGCTGTCAGAGTGATGGATGAATGGGTTGATGGCACATGGAGGGTTTAGAGGAGACTGGATTAAAGAGGGCTGGATAGATGGAGAGATTAATGAATGCTTGAGTGGACTGTTGGAGGGATGGATGTACGGAGTACAGAGAGATGTCAGATAGGTATCAACTTGGTTGTGTTAACCTTAAACACCTATCAAAATGACACTTTTTCCTGCAGGAATGTTATTTCTGTCTCCATCACAGTGAGAACTATAGTTCTGAGCTATAAAGCACACTACTGAGCTCCAAACAGAGATAAATGTGACAAGACGCGGCTGGTTAGTTGTTTTTTTCTCGGGCTTAATGCAACAGGAGGCGGCTGTAGTGACAGAAAGAAAAAAAAACTTAAGAAACGCAGCACGACGACAGCAACGAGGGCTTTATTGAACGCTGCCTAAAGGACACATGAGAATTCACAAGCTGTGTGATTGGTCATCAGATACCCTCCATCGAGCTCAGGGAGCCTCACCTCCAAAGCCTTCATTTGGACACGAAGTCGGTAAACGAAGCCAACGAGCCGGAAAAAAAGAAATGCGGACGCTTTCCAACGACATAATAATGACTATCATGCATTCTTTAGACCGGCGACCACGTTGACTATTCAGCCAGTAAGCTTGTTTACATGCGAGAGTCTGAATCGGGTTTTCCTTTTTGCTGTGTGTGTAAACAGGCCCAGGGGCCCATCAGGCGGCATCTGACAGCTGGGAAGCTGAAGATAAGCACCGGGGGGCCCCAGAGAGCCGACAGACTGACGCTCTCGTCACCGAGCTGTCAGGTCGGTCATAATCATATTCAGGTGTTATGGGACGCCAATGTGAACACGAGCGTCTTCACGTCTTCTTGTTTTGTGGACTCTGTAAGTGTTTGTTCCTCAGATTCGAACACAGAAAGTCCCCCACCCCAAACCACATGCTAACTGGAAGTATAGTATTGTGTTTTGCAGGGATATTATTTGATCGATCGAAATGATAGAGAGAGTGAGAAGAGCAATCAAATCATGTACGTACAAGGAAAGCGCACCGATAAGCTCAGCGAGCCTCCGGAGATGAGTGTCAGTCAGCTGTCGCCGTCTTCTTAATGACATGCCGATGTCGACCCGAGCCACTGGTGGCCGGGCGCCTCGGGGCTAACGAGAGCAAGCTTCAGTTCATTGGATTGTCCTCAGCGGGTGGATGTGACTGTTCAAACTGAATAGTGATTTACATTGCTAAATAAAAACTAAAGTTGGCAAATATTTTTTTTAAATCCTTTAAATGTACATACTGAGCACATGGCAAGCCAAGTCACCAACACTAAACGCTTCAAAGCTAGTCGTCAATAATTAGATATTGGAGCACATCTGTGAACTGGTTAAGTCGTACGTAACGCCTAAGTATGTAACGTGATACCTAAAGGCGTACTACGTAACGCCTTACTACGTAACGCCTTACTACGTAACGCCTTACTACGTAACGCCTTACTACGTAACGCCTTACTATGTAACGTGATACCTAAAGGCGTACTACGTAACGCTTTACTATGTAACGCCTAAGTATGTAACGTGATACCTAAAGGCGTACTACGTAACGCCTTACTACGTAACGCCTTACTACGTAACGCCTTACTACGTAACGCCTAAGTATGTAACGTGATACCTAAAGGCGTACTACGTAACGCCTTACTACGTAACGCCTTACTACGTAACGCCTAAGTATGTAACGTGATACCTAAAGGCGTACTACGTAACGCCTTACTACGTAACGCCTTACTACGTAACGCCTTACTACGTAACGCCTTACTATGTAACGTGATACCTAAAGGCGTACTACGTAACGCTTTACTACGTAACGCCTTACTATGTAACGCCTTACTATGTAACGTGATACCTAAAGGCGTACTACGTAACGCTTTACTATGTAACGCCTAAGTATGTAACGTGATACCTAAAGGCGTACTACGTAACGCTTTACTATGTAACGCCTTACTATGTAACGTGATACCTAAAGGCGTACTACGTAACGCCTTACTACGTAACGCCTTACTACGTAACGCCTAAGTATGTAACGTGATACCTAAAGGCGTACTACGTAACGCCTTACTATGTAACGTGATACCTAAAGGCGTACTACGTAACGCTTTACTACGTAACGCCTTACTATGTAACGCCTAAGTATGTAACGTGATACCTAAAGGCGTACTACGTAACGCCTTACTACGTAACGCCTTACTACGTAACGCCTTACTATGTAACGCCTAAGTATGTAACGCCTAAGTATGTAACGTGATACCTAAAGGCGTACTACGTAACGCCTTACTATGTAACGTGATACCTAAAGGCGTACTACGTAACGCTTTACTACGTAACGCCTTACTATGTAACGCCTTACTATGTAACGTGATACCTAAAGGCGTACTACGTAACGCCTTACTATGTAACGTGATACCTAAAGGCGTACTACGTAACGCCTTACTACGTAACGCCTTACTACGTAACGCCTTACTACGTAACGCCTTACTATGTAACGTAATACCTAAAGGCGTACTACGTAACGCCTTACTATGTAACGCCTTACTATGTAACGCCTTACTATGTAACGCCTTACTATGTAACGTGATACCTAAAGGCGTACTACGTAACGCCTTACTATGTAACGCCTTACTATGTAACGCCTTACTATGTAACGCCTTACTACGTAACGCCTTACTACGTAACGCCTTACTATGTAATGTGATACCTAAAGGCGTACTACGTAACGCCTTACTACGTAACGCCTTACTACGTAACGCCTTACTACGTAACGCCTTACTATGTAATGTGATACCTAAAGGCGTACTACGTAACACCTTACTATGTAACGCCTTACTATGTAACGCCTTACTATGTAACGTGATACCTAAAGGCGTACTACGTAACGCTTTACTACGTAACGCTTTACTACGTAACGCCTTACTATGTAACGCCTAAGTATGTAACGTGATACCTAAAGGCGTACTACGTAACGCTTTACTATGTAACGCCTAAGTATGTAACGTGATACCTAAAGGCGTACTACGCAACACTTTACTATGTAACGCCTTACTATGTAACGTGATACCTAAAGGCGTACTACGTAACGCCTTACTACGTAACGCCTTACTACGTAACGCCTTACTACGTAACGCCTAAGTATGTAACGTGATACCTAAAGGCGTACTACGTAACGCCTTACTATGTAACGCCTTACTATGTAACGTGATACCTAAAGGCGTACTATGTAACGCCTTACTATGTAACGCCTAAGTATGTAACGTGATACCTAAAGGCGTACTACGTAACGCCTTACTATGTAACGTGATACCTAAAGGCGTACTACGTAACGCCTTACTACGTAACGCCTTACTATGTAACGGCGTACGTAACGCCATTGTAAAATCGTATTTAAAAGTCACGCACACAAATTTGATAAAATGTTTAAAACAATGATCAACATCATGCAGCAGCACCACGAGACTAGCAGGAAAGCAAATGTAATGCTACTGATTGTGGAGCAGTTAAAACAACAACAAAGGCGCCACCTCTGAGATAATGTGATAACATTTACACACAGCAGGCACATCCTCAGTTTTCTGCAACCCAGCACGCCTCCATGTGAACAATAGCTCAACACTCAGTGTGTCAGCGCGGCTCGACTGGTCAACTCAACTCACTCCACTTGGCAAAAGTGTAAGAAAACGGGCTAAACTGCAGCGGGAACTCTTCCTCGAGGCCGATTAAAGTAACGCTAAACTTGACGTTTATTTTAAAAGAGGTTTCCAGGCCTGACAACACAACGTGAATAAATTGGAAAAGGAATCGAGTCTGAAAGAAAGAGAGAAAGACAAAAGGACAAAGAGTGTCTTTGTTACACTGAAGCCGCCGAAGCAAATTGACGTGACAACACTGCAGGAGAGATGTAATTACTTCTAATTACCTTTTGAATTTAAACATTTAAAATGTGCCCGCTACTCGTTAAACACAACCTCTCTAATCTCGAGGTTAATTAGGATTATTGTGACTTGACTCAAGCACTCTACTCTTGGATGTAATCCTGTGGCACATCACCACTTCAGGACTTAAATCTCGGCTTTATTTCCTTTTGTTTCCTTCCTTCGTGTTGTTTAACATCGGTTTCTCCCACTGTGGTAGAACTCAAGACCCCTTTCTGAAGCTTCTCTTCTCTGAATCTTACCTGGGCCTCAGAGAAAAGAGGTTCTGATCTGAGGGAACAACCAGCGATACCTTTTGGTTCTATTTATCAAGACATCGTCATGGTACGCTTATACAGCACACATACAGGAGATATGGCTATAAAAGAGGTGGGTGAGGAGAAAGTTTAACAAATCATTTTCAGTGAAGGGAAAGTTTGGGATAATGAGCCTCTTGGTGTCTTCAACAGCAGGCTTGTCGAGGTCGGCCAGAGGGCTGCAGAGCGCCAGTTAACGCCACAGTTTCCGTCCCGTTATTGGCTGGGACACTCATTTTCCCCACTGTCAACAAAACCCACGAATAGACAAAAAGTATTAATATTGATATATCTTATTGTGCCATCGGGCCCCCATTATGCTCTGAAAAACTATTAAAAACACATCCACACTGAGCCTCCCTGTTGCACCGGCTGACATGTTCCTTCATTACTATGGACACACGCATGGTCGTTTATTTTGACTCAACCCCACAAACACTGGCAGCAGAGTTGTTGTCATATACACTAACTGCTGTAATCATGAATAGTGTCCCACATACTGCACACACACACACACACAAAACACAGACCTCTATAAGACGCATACACGAACAGATGATGGATGCAAAAAAGAACGAGGCAAAAAAATAAATAAACAAATAACACAGTTTTAGGCTCGGTGCCACTGACTAATGGCCCTATCCGTCACTCACGAGCAGCTCTGTGCTTCAGAGCCAATGACAAACTTTCTGTAACTTTCTTCTCTCGTCATAACTCTGCAATAGTTCCTCTGGAGGTTCACACCGTTTAACGTGCTCTCAACATGGCGACGCCTTTGGCAAAGACAGCAAAAACCCGGTTCACACCTGCATTCTCTCTACTGACCACCAGGGGGCGACTCCTCTGGTTGTATAGAAGTCTATGCTTCATGTGTTAAAGCTGCATTCTCTCTCCTGACCACCAGGGGGCGACTCCTCTGGTTGTATAGAAGTCTATGCTTCATGTGTTAAAGATGCATTCTCTATCCTCACCACCAGGGGGCGACTCCTCTGGTTGTATAGGAGTCTATGCTTCATGTGTTAAAACTGCATTCTCTCTACTGACCACCAGGGGGCGACTCCTCTGGTTGTATAGAAGTCTATGCTTCATGTGTTAAAGCTGCATTCTCTCTCCTGACCACCAGGGGGCGACTCCTCTGGTTGTATAGAAGTCTATGCTTCATGCTTTGAAGCTGCATTCTCTCTGCTGATCAACAAGAAATCAATGATCATAAAAAACCTTTTCAAACTTCCCTTCCCTGTCTGTCCCTTCCCATTGGTTCCTAATAAATAAGTAACTCGTAAAATACATCGCAATTTTAAAACAATGAGTGTGCACTCTCCTGAAGCATCTGTGCCCTGTTGTCCTTATGAATAAGAACAATAAGGTGTCTGTGACGTCGTTTCTTAGTGTTTTGGTGGAAGATGTTTTCCACTTTAAAAACTGCTCACTCTCAGACTGAAGATGGACGCCTCAACAAAGTGTGAGCAATAAGCTCCCAGGAAACCAAACCGTTGCTTTTCAGAGAGGACTTCAAAAGGCGCCGGCTCTGATTAGCTGGCATCTTCCAGCCCCCGTTGTCGTCTGTGTTGCCCCATTGCCCCCCCCCCCCCCCCCCCCCCCCCCGCCCAAACATGAGCAGATGAGACCAACGAATTGTATTTGGGAACATAACATGCAAAGTAGCCTTGTATCCGCTCTATTCCCTCACAAGAGACTGACTCCGCCTCCTGGACGCTGCCCGAGTCTCCGTCCAATTTAGCCCGAAATATGGCTTCCACCTCGCCAGAGTTGAGTGTGTGTGTGTCTGAGTGTGTGTGTGTGTGTGTGTGTGTGTGTTGGGGGGGGGGCGGTGCTGTGGACACGCAGAAACAATAAAGTCCATTCCAGAATAACGAGCGGGGAACTGAACCCTTCAGGTGATCCTGGCACCACGACATTGAGATCTGGGCAGAGAGGAAGAAGCCTGGGTGGAGATAATGGAGGAGGGGGGGGGGGGGGGTGGGGGATACATTTGAGAAGGTTGTGAGGGAAGACTCATATCTTCTGCGTCTGCAGAATGTGATGCGATTCATTCCTGCTCTGTGTGTTATAAAGTGTTTTACAATGATATAAAATGATGGCGGTAGCGGTAGCGGCGGCTACCGCGAGCGTTTCTCCGAGCTCACTTCAAAAGGAGAGCTGCGGTGCTAATTACTCCCAGGAGTGGAGCCCCGCTGTCGGGTACAAAGCGCGAAGCGTAGATTCTTCGGCGCTCTTTTCATCTGCGACTCGGTAAAAGGCGGCTCTCGCTCCTTCAACTCACTTGACCTCCTCCCTTGAAGTCACACTTCTCTTTCTTGTACATCTCAGCATGAGCTCCTCTGCAGAAGCTCGGCAGCAATCAGCCTCCAACGCTCTGCGCCCTGCAGATGCACGACTCTCTTCCGGCTCCCCGATAACTGAACAAGAGCAGGGAACGCCGTCAAAGCCCGGCCTGGTTTGTCCTGTTTGTGGTTTTTGCTATTTTGACAAACTTGATGGCGTTTTGAGTTTGGACTTACGGGCGGTGATACACTTCCCACCGCCCACAGCTGTGGGAAGTGTATCACCGGCCGCTGTAAAGACTTTACAACAGCCGAACCATCCTGAACAAATCTCCCTCGGGCACTGTTTACACGCGTGGCGGACGGGGTGAGAGCTGCATGATGGGAAATATCATCAAGTCCAAATCAATACTTTACGTTATGTCTGGTCTCTGAGTGTGTGTGTGTGTGTCTGTGTGTGTGTACAGTTAAAGCCTCCCTCACTCAGATCAAAGACACTGCAGAGAGAAAGCGAGAGCTTATCAGCTCGTATTGAAGATGGAAAGGAAAGAGGAAAAGGAGGATGGGTGAGGGGGGAATACATTTCACCAGTATTCATCTCGCCAAAGAATAAAAGCCGATCCAAGCACTCAACTAACCCCTCAATTTAACAATCAAACACGTGCGTTTTGGAGATGTTGTCAGTATGTAAAACGTAGGTATCAAACAATTTACCAACATGGCGTCTCCGAGAATATTAGTCAGAGATATTCCAAGAACATAACAACAGATTTCTGGAATAATAGTGCCGACATATCAGAGGGAGACGGAAAAGGACGACAATACTTTACAATGGAGGGGAAAAGCTCACCGTCAGATATAGAATGACCTTTTCAGGAGTAACAATGTCAATATATAGTTTTTTAAGTCAAGTAATACTTTTTTGGGGGGATTTATGAATTATTATAGCTTTGAAATTAAATTGGCTTGCGTTTCTACTTGTTTATTAAAGTGCGTCGGGATTTAAGGCTCGCGCAGCGTGACCTTGATATCACAGACACTGGATGTCATGAATCTATATTAATTAATATTCAACCGTCTTTGTTTGCTCACCAATCATTAGTTTTTTAAGATCCACGAGGGTTATTTATTTCACCTGCCTTGTTTACAACCTGTCGGGTCCTCGTTGCTCCGTAGAAGAAGGAGGGTTTTGAGAGTGAAATGGTTTCCTAACCAATGATAACAGTGGCCAAAGAAATCTATCAGGTTTCTTTTCGTACCTTTTCTATAAAAAAAAAAATGGATTATCTGCCAAAAAAGCAAAAAAAGCCAATTAGAATTTCACCCCGGAGGTCCTTCCTGCATGTCCATATGTCGAAGAGCTGATGGCCCGGTCTGACATTTGGCGGACTTAAAAGATTAAAGAGCTCCGGTGTCGCCCGGTGAGGCGGCGACGGGGATGTGCATGTGTGCAGGCCGGAGGTCGGAGCGCAGTGTCGGGCGGCATCTGGCATTTTCATTTTCAGGCAGACGGCAAAAGATTGCTGGTCTGAGCTGAGTGCAACCTGGACACACACACACACACACAGACTCATATACTCTAACCGTAACCATGTCCTCACTCTCGGATCTAAAACTTGAGTTGGACCTCACAAAGATAGATGTACAGGTATCCAGACCCACACACACATACCACGCACACACACACACACACACACACACACTTGTATACTTTTACCATAACCATGTGCTAACTCTCAGATCTAAAACTTGAGTGCGACCTCACAAAGATAGATGTACAGGTATCCAGACCCACACACACATACACGCACGCACACACACACACACACACACACACTTGTATACTTTTACCATAACCATGTGCTAACTCTCAGATCTAAAACTTTAGTTGGACCTCACAAAGATAGATGTACAGGTCCAGACACACACACACACACACACACACACACACACACACACACAGGGACAGAAATAGATGAAAACATACGGTGACACAGGCAGACACATAAAATACACACCATTGCGTTGGCACATGTGTGCGTGCCTCAGCGTCACAGACACACACCGGGGGCAGGATAAAGTGTAACCTGTCAGAGCCTCTCTCGGGGGAAGGGCTGAACTTTAACGTTCATTCATCCTGAGTCGCTCTGCACTTTGACTCACACGGGAGTGTGCGTGTTCGACAACCAGAGGGAAACTACGTGACTCCTGCATTTCTTTGTAGTCCAAAGCCACGTAGAACACTTACATTTTCTTTTCTTTTTTCTTAAAAAAAAAAAAAGATCTGCCCATTTCCACAATGTTGGCTTTTGACATTCAGATTGATGTGATCCATGATTAATGTCCCGAATCAACAACTGCATGTCTGTGTGTCTTCCATGTGCACACGTGTAAGATAAATAACGTTGGAGTGAAGAAAAATGGAGTTTCCCTCGAGGGGATTAATGAAGCGTCCTTCATCTTCTTTCTTCCTCCGGCAGGTCAAAAAGTTTGATCGTCCATCTTTTCCACAAACTGATTTCCCTCGCGGCTGCTGTCAAAATAATCTCTTTAAAACACAGCGAGCATGTTTTATTATGGTTGGGAGTGGTATTTTAAGTAAGGAGGTTTATTGTCAAGTAGATTTTTACACAAAGAATTTGCATTTGTGTTTTGGTGCAAGAGAATATGAAAATATAATGCAAGTACAATTTACAATAAATTTGAATAAAATAATGAATAATATTGTCTGATTGTCCCGCAAATAAAAATATACACATTATATGATTTTTCTTCCCCATGAAAATGATATAGAAGGGGGTCGAAATAGTTTATCCAGCCCAGAGTAGCGTCATTTTGGCCCAGTGGTCACAGTTGGTATTGCAGGTCATGTGACGTCACCGTCATGATTTCACTTTTATCAATCATTGCAAAAAGAACGTCTGTAAAACTAAAATGTTTTCTGAGGACACAAGACACTTTTAAATCACTCTTTCACAATTTTATCAATAATAATAAAAAAAAAATGTAATGTCCGTAACTCTTTGTGTCACCTCCCGTTATTTGTCATAGTTCTACAGCCGGCGGCCGTGAGACGACAATACGGTCACGGGCAGCAGCTGTAGCCTGAGAGATGAAAGCTTCTCTTTTGATACGAGCTCCTTCAGGTGAAGATTGGATCCTCCGAGTGTCCTTCAGTGCAGAATAGGAAAAAACACACACACGTTTACGTACACACACATTAACTTGAGGTGGAGTTGCCAACTCGCATTTTCTTTGGCACGAGACAGTTTTCACCAAAACAAATCATCTCAGTCCAGCTGCGTTCCGGTGGGAGATGTTGCCGTATTTTAAAAGGTCCTGACAGATGATGGGTAACGTGTAACGGATAACAGATAACGGGTAACGGATAACGGATAACGGACAACGGGTAACGGATAACGGATAACGGACAACGGATAACAGATAACGGGTAACGGATAACGGACAACGGGTAACGGATAACGGACAACGGGTAACGGATAACGGATAACGGACAACGGATAACAGATAACGGGTAACGGATAACGGACAACGGGTAACGGATAACGGATAACGGACAACGGATAACAGATAACGGGTAACGGATAACGGACAACGGGTAACAGATAACGGACAACGGATAACAGATAACGGATAACGGACAACGGATAACAGATAACGGGTAACGGATAACGGATAACGGACAACGGGTAACGGATAACGGGTAACGGATAACGGACAACGGGTAACAGATAACGGACAACGGATAACAGATGACGGGTAACGTGTAACGGATAACAGATAACGGACAACGGGTAACGGATAACGGATAACGGACAACGGATAACGGATAACGGATAACGGACAACGGATAACAGATAACGGGTAACGGATAACGGACAACGGGTAACAGATAACGGACAACGGATAACAGATGACGGGTAACGTGTAACGGATAACAGATAACGGGTAACGGATAACGGATAACGGACAACGGGTAACAGATAACGGATAACGGACAACGGATAACAGATAACGGGTAACGGATAACGGACAACGGGTAACAGATAACGGATAACGGACAACGGATAACAGATAACGGATAACGGACAACGGATAACAGATAACGGGTAACGGATAACGGACAACGGGTAACAGATAACGGATAACGGGAAACGGGTAACGAATAATGAATAACAGATAACGAATAACAGATAACAAATAACGGGTAACGGATAACAGACAACGGGTAAAAGATAACGGATAACGGATAACAGATAACGGGTAACGGATAACGGATAACGGATAACGGGTAACGGATAACGGGTAACGGATAACGGACAACGGGTAACAGATAACGGATAACGGACAACGGGTAACGGATAACGGGAAACAGGTAACGGGTAACGGATAACGGGTAACGGATAACGGACAACGGGTAACAGATAACGGATAACGGGAAACGGGTAACGGATAACAGATAACGGATAACAGATAACGGATAACGGACAACGGGTAACGGATAACGGGAAACAGGTAACGGGTAACGGATAACGGATAACGGACAACGGGTAACAGATAACGGATAACGGGAAACGGGTAACGAATAATGAATAACAGATAACGAATAACAGATAACGAATAACAGATAACGAATAACGGGTAACGGATAACGGACAACGGGTAAAAGATAACGGATAACGGACAACGGGTAACGGATAACGGACAACGGGTAACGGGTAACGGGTAACGGATAACAGATAACGGGAAACGGATAACGGACAACGGGTAACAGATAACAGACAATGGGAAACGGGTAACGAATAATGAATAACAGATAACGAATAACAGATAACGAATAACGGGTAACGGATAACGGACAACGGATAAAAGATAACGGATAACGAATAAGGGGTAACGGGTAACGGATAATGAATAACAGATAACGGATAACGGACAACGGGTAACAGATAACGGGAAACGGGTAACGGATAACGGGTAACAGATAACGGATAGCGGGAAACGGGTAACGGATAATGAATAACATAACGAATAACAGATAACGAATAACGGGTAACGGACAACGGGTAAAAGATAACGGGAAACGAATAATGAATAACAGATAACGAATAACAGATAACGAATAACGGGTAACGGATAACGGACAACGGGTAACGGATAACGGACAACGGGTAAAAGATAACGGATAACGGATAACGGGAAACGGGTAACAGATAACAGATAACGGATAACGGGAAACGGGTAACGAATAACGGATAACAGATAACGGGTAACGGATAACGGGTAACGGATAATGGGTAACGAATAACGGGTAACGGATAACGGATGACGGCAAATCTCGCAGGTTTATTTCACGTCTCACAGCGGGAGATAGATCCAAAACAATCCTAGCCATGATCTGTCTAGCAGTGGAATGGCGTCCAGTGCACAGAGCGCAAATGTGGAATGTAAATGTAATAATGTAATGTTAAATGTAAATGCACAAGGCGATAAGCTGCTCCAGTTGTTGGACCATGAAGGTCTGCAACACATTTCAATACATCACCAGTATTTAATATATCAATGCATGTTCCTGCAAACCAAACATGGAGTCTCGCCATTTCTGACCAAACTTCTACATTTCTGCATATTCTTGTCAATCAATTCTATCAACTACGTTTAGGCTCAGGCAACAAAACTATTTAGTTCTGTTTAATAAAACATGGGATCGTGGTTGGGGTTGAAATAAGTACTGTACTGTTGGTTTCACTCATCACAAGAACTTAGCAATCCGTCCAAATAGTTAAATGTCAGTCTGGAACAAAATGGTGGACTTGTCAACATATTCTTTCACCACCCGCCACCGAGCGCTCTGCAGTGACTTCACACACTCTGCACACACACACTCCTGCATAGAGTAACCACTGGCAGTGAGCACGCTGCATAAGATGACAAAAGACAAAAGAGAATTGGGGAGGAAAAAGAACCCAAAGAACATCAAAACCCGGCCCAGATTGAGACCGGCATGAGAAATAAATATTGAATAAGCAGCCGGGAAAAAAGTTGCTTTTTGGTGCAGACGTTTAAAACCAGAAAGAAACAATCCAGCTCCATTTTGTAGAAGGACTTTTTAATCCACGCCTTTCACCACCAATCCATACGTTGAGGATGTAATTCTAGGATGTAAGATGTATATTCAATCATAAAACATATGTTTAATAACTGATTGGAAAAGGGGTGTTTTTAATTGAGGCCATAAGAGAGCATTTTGTTATTTGGAGGTGGAGAAGCTGGAATTCTCTCTCCTCTAGGCCCGTTGCTTTTAAACTTCCTAAAAACGAGGCTTGAAAATTGCAAACCCAAACTAAAAATGGTGGATCTAAGCAACCACAAGGGCTATTTGAATAGTTTTGGTGTTATAACAACAATAATAATTGTGAGCTTTTGTTCAGGTCTCTTTTTTGTTCACCTCTCCTGAATCAAAAATAATATGTGATAAGTCTCTACAAAAGGTTGACCGTAGTAAAGTGAAGCAGAAAAGACATTAGAGAGTATTTCGTACAGACAATTCAGACGAGATCTGCCAAATGCTGAATATCATAAGTAAATAATGTAAAAGGCACTCTGTGATCATTAGAGAAGGAACTCTTAATAACTGTTATGGGACAGTCTCGCTTTAATACTGACGCCACTCTAATACCTGCATAATTAAACCAAACCATCAGCGAGAGGATCGGTTTCACCGGAATCTCCTCCCCTCTCCTCCAGGAGCAGAGCTTCACCACTCCGCCTGAAGACCCAGACCGTATCGCTGGTCCTGGTCCACGGGTGAACCAGGACCAGGACTGAGTGGGGTCAGACTGTCCGGCTGCGGATTAAATTATCGGTTTTATAGAAGGACCGCGGTGCTAAAATGATCACTAAATGAAGCTTTAATCGTTCCATTTAGATAAAAGATCTGTTTGGCAGATGTCACACTGCATCACCAAACAGCTCCAGCCACCAGTCCATTTCACGCTCTCCAGATCCTTCAAAGAACTACATGCATATATATTATATCTGACGTGCTGAGTCGGCCTCCCGTGAACAGATGACGCTTAACGACATTAGCAAACGGCCAATCCATTGACAATTCATCGCAAGTGTCAAAACCAGCCATCCTCTCACCGTAACTGCATTGCAGCAGGACGTATGGAGAGTCTGGGGAAGAGGAGGATGGAGAGTAATCTCTCTCTTTCCACCCTCCTCCTCCTCCTCCTCTTCCTCCTCCTCTCCATCATCCCTGCTCAGGGACGGATGGATGTGAGTCCGGAGAGAGGAGGCGTTTGGAGATGAATGGTGCGTCTGCAGGGAGAGACGGAGAGGAAATGGACTGACTGAACCGGCCTTGATGGGGGAGAAGAACCGTTCACTCTTACATTGTAAGAAAGGCTTTTTAACACTATGTAAGGTCGCTGCTTGTGGGACTACGAGGTCAATCTGTCATCCACTAGAATACGGGTTATTTTACAACTACACTGTAATATCATCATATAAAAATATATATATTTATATATATATATTTTATATTTATATTTTAATATTCATATAAATTTATATATATAAATAGTTATATACTTTTTAAAATATATTTATATAAATATATATATTTATTTATATATAAATATTTATATTTTTAATATATTTCTATATAAATATTTATATATATATATATATATTTCTATATATAAATATATATATATCTATTGCTCAGACATTACATTAATTAAATGTAGTATTCTTTTTTTTCTTTTCTAAGAAGTCATTTGGCATTGATTAAAATATTCGGGTGATTTAAGAGACGCTGCGGGGAGTGAAGTAGTGATCTGGACTGACAAGCTTTTAAGTAATTCACTACTTCACGTTCAAGTGTTGCATTAAAACCAATCACACATCTTTCCCTCTCTGTGGAAAAGCAACATTTCAATTACTCCTCTGTTTAACGGAGACAATAAATAGCAGCACTTACACTAAATGGACATTTCAGACTCACCAGTATTAAAGAGATCCTGAACTCCATCCAGCTCCTGCTTGCACATGCTCTTTTTTCCGCCATACTTCTAACGCTTCGGCCATTTCAATCTTCAACACTTGGTCTCCAACCAAAATCACATTTAAACTGCACTTTGTGGAACGTCTTTTATTTTCCGGAGCGCCTCCATTACCGAGAGCTCCTCTTTGAGCTTAACCAGCACCTCGATGCCAAATGGACATTTCAGACCTAGCTTTCCAACCACTAACGGCACTTTCTTTACCCTCCATGCCCATCACCCGTTCTCACACCGATGGCAGCGGCTACCATGCGAGGTGCTAACGCGCTCATTCACACTAGCGTTCAACCGCTCGGCCTTCGGGAGCAATGTTGGGTTTGAAGTGTCTCGCCCAACGACACGTCGACATAGACTGAGGGCGTCAATGGCCGTCTTCCCCACCATGGTGTGGCCTACTGAACCAGACTGAGGCCATTTAAAGGCTCATTACAATACTGAACCTATTTACAATATTCTAATTCTCTGAGTTCCTGAATTTTAAGCCATAATCAGCTAAATTAAAAGAAAATAACACTTGAAATATACCACCCTGTGTGCAATGAATCTATATAATAAACAAGTTTCACTTTAAACATTTTTTATTTGTTCTATATCATTGAAATGCATCTGTATATATACACACACTATATATACGTTACCTTTTACTGGATGAGAAATACATTTTACCAAAAGAGAAGAAAAAAAAATTGAGAAAAGTGCCAGAAAAAACTGACGAGTTGACAGTATAAAAAAAAAAAAAGTGAAAAAAAAGATTCATTGGAGGAATTGAAATGGTGTGATAAGAAGGACCGATGATTGAAAACCCAGAGTGATGGATGATGGACGTTGGAATAAGGGGAACAGATAATAAAACATAAGCCACAGTCGGAAAAAAAGAACAAAAAACAACATAAAACAACAAAAAAAACAACATGAAACAGCGCTCAAATGGTTTGAGAGCAGCGGACTGATAAACCAACCGTGAACAAACGGACTCTTGGACAGAGTGAAGAGATGATGGAGTTCACGGAGGTCGGAGGAGATGATGGAAGATGTTTATGAGCGATGTTTGATGTGTGAAACATTGATGGAAGATGTTTATGAGCGATGTTTGATGTGTGAAACATTGATGGAAGATGTTTATGAGCGATGTTTGATGTGTGAAACATTGATGGAAGATGTATATGAGCGATGTTTGATGTGTGAAACATTGATGGAAGATGTTTATGAGCGATGTTTGATGTGTGAAACATTGATGGAAGATGTATATGAGCGATGTTTGATGTGTGAAACATTGATGGAAGATGTATATGAGCGATGTTTGATGTGTGAAACATTAATGGAAGATGTATATGAGCGATGTTTGATGTGTGAAACATTGATGGAAGATGTTTATGAGCGATGTTTGATGTGTGAAACATTACCTCATCTCAGCAGACGCATCAGAGAGGGTCAAAGTACACCACACTTTTACCACTAATGAGACCGGAACCTTCCAAATACTCAAATCTTTGACCTTTTTGTGTTCCGTGAATTAATTTTATCGCAACAAATATACAATACGATATAAAATAAAATAGCAGGACAGATAAGGACAGACATTTAAGAATTTCAATAATAAAGGAAATTAAAATGTAACCAAACAGGCACGTGGTGGTTGGAAGCAGCATCGGCTTCGGTCCCACGCGATGAACTTAAAGATTATGGAAAATGAAGCTAATGCGTGAGTGTTTTATACGTAAGCGTTTACGTGAGTTTACGTCGGGGCGGATACAACACACGTTGATTCCCGGCTAGCTATTACTACCCCCCCTCTCCCTAAAAAAAGGCATAAAATGGGATATGATCTAAAAAAGTGTATATTCAATAGGGAAGTCAAGTTTATTTGTAACGCACGTTGTATTATATTATTATTATGTATAACGTGCTTCACATAAAAGCATCAACACGTCACGCAGAAGAAAAGAAGATTTAAAAAACAATTGAGAACATTCATTAAAACATTAATAAGCAAGAAAATAGAATAAAAGTTGCAGTTAGAGAAATAAAATGCAGTAGTGAGATACAGAAATTGACTAATATCCTTGAATCTGGTTCAATTAGGCAACAGTAAGCGTTGGTTAATAGAAAAGCTTAAAAAGGCTCTTTTTTTTTTCGTCTGTGATATTCTTTATTTGATTTAATTTCTTCCAGCGTGAAACATTTCCCTCTTTCATACTAACTTTGCGTTCCGAACACCGAGAGTCGCTTTACGACGTTAAATTTATTCACAACTTCTATCGGCTCGACGGCTGGAAACAAGTTTTTTACAGGGAACATTTCTCACTAATAAGAAGAGTGAGAAGAAGTATTATTAAACATCTCTGATGTGAATGTAACTCAGAGGAGCTGCAGGAAGCGCTGGTGAACGAGTGAAGGACGAACGCATGAGCTCAGTTTAATCGTCATGAAGGACGATACGAGATGTTTTCACAGGTTGTGAGCGGAGAGCAAGGACATTGGACCTCATGAGCGAAGAGAGGAACAGGAATAAACCCAGAGATGGAGACGAGCCAGGGCCGAAGCTTTTACCCCTCATGGACGAGAGATAACAACAAGACACAACCATTATTTATGAGGTTGTTTGTTGTCTCTTTTCTTTGGTCATTTTCTGTCTGTGGCTGTTTTCCCTTTCTAGTTTCTTGTTGTTGTGTGTCTCTATGTTGTTTTTTGCCTCTTTTAGTGGTTGTTGTTTGTCTCTTTGTTGTTTCTTTGTGTCTCTATGTTGTTGTTTTGCCTCTTTTAGTGGTTGTTTGTCTCTTTGTTGTTTCTTTGTGTCTCTATGTGGTTGTTGTGTGTCTCTATGTTGTTATTTCTTATTTCTTCCCTTTAGTGGTTGTTGTGTGTCTCTTTGTTGTTTTGTTGTGTGTCTATGTGGTTGTTTTTTCCCCTTTAGTGGTTGTTGTGTGTCTCTTTGTTGTTTTGTTGTGTGTCTATGTGGTTGTTTTTTCCCCTTTAGTGGTTGTTGTGTGTCTCTATGTGGTTGTTTTTTCCCCTTTAGTGGTTGTTGTTTGTCTCTTTGTTGTTTTTTTGTGTCTCTATGTGGTTGTTTTGCCTCTTTTAGTGGTTGTTGTGTGTCTCTTTGTTGTTTTGTTGTGTGTCTATGCGGTTGTTTTTTCCCCTTTAGTGGTTGTTGTGTGTCTCTTTGTTGTTTTTTTGTGTCTCTTTGTTGTTGTTTTGCCTCTTTTAGTGGTTGTTGTGTGTCTCTTTGTTGTTGTTTTGTGTCTATGTGGTTGTTTTGCCCCTCTTCATAGATATTGTTCATCTGTTTGTGAATCTTTGCAGCTGTTTTGAAACTCTTTATAATTGTTTTGGTCTCTTTGAAGTAATTTGTAAATTTGTTATAGCTTTTGTATTTTTGGGGGTATTTTGATGCATTGTTGTTTTGCCCCTTTGTTGTGGTTGTTGTGTGTCTCTTTGTCGTTTTCTTCATGTTTCTTTGTGGTCATTTTGAGTCTCTTCCCAGACGACCCAGTCAGTAATCTTAAAGTCATCCCGCTAACAGCTTTGTTAGATGTCAACGGTACACGTAACAAACATGGCTGCCCTGTTGACTTGAATGGGACCTAAAACAACTCACTTTGAAGTCAGTGAGTTTTTCTAACTTCACTTTTCTAAGGAAATCTCACGTAATGCAGGAACGCTGAGCTCAGCAAAGTGTGGGAAACAATCCAGAGTCCGGTTGGCAACTCTTCCTGAAGGTACCTCCCACACAGCTGGAGAAGGTGACTTTGACTCAGGGGGTCCCAAACTCAGTCCAGATATGATCCTTTTGTGTTGGACACGAAGAGACCGAATCCAGCAGAATATTATATCAAAAGGGTATATTTATATATTTATAAATAAAAACATTACCCTCGTTACTTAAACAATAGGTGACGAATTGGAGATTAATTTAAGTCAAACACTAAGGAGTTGGTTCTGTTGTTTGTTTAAAACACGTGTTATTAGTATGCTATAAAACTGCAGCGTTTGGTGTTTTATGTTTCATATTTCTATTGAACAGCTGCGGTCTGATAAAAGACTTCCATGAAGGATGTTTGAGTGACTCCTCCCTCTATCCCTCCTCCTCCCTCTATCCCTCCATCCCTCCTCCTCCTCCCTCCATCCTCCTCCTCCCTCTATCCCTCCATCCCCCCTCCTACCTCCATCCTCCTCCTCCCTCCATCCCTCCTCCTCGCTCCCTCTTCCTCGCTCCATCCCTCCTCCCTCCATCCCTCCTCCCTCCATCCCTCCTCCTTCCTCCATCCTCCTCCTCGCTCCCTCTTCCTCCCTCCATCCCTCCTCCTCCCTCCATCCCTCCTCCTCCCTCCATCCCTCCTCACTCCCTCTTCCTCGCTCCATCCTCCTCCACGCTCCCTCGCTCCCTCTTCCTCACTCCATCCCTCCTCCTCCCTCCATCCCTCCTTCACGCTCCCTCGCTCCCTCTTCCTTGCTCCATCCCTCCTCCCTCCCTCCATCCCTCTTCCTCGCTCCATCCCTCCTCCTCCCTCCATCCCCCTCTTCCCTCCCTCCCTCCCTCCTCCTCCGTCCATCCCTCGTCCACGCTCCCTCCATCCCTCCTCCTTCCTCCATCCTCCTCCTCGCTCCCTCTTCCTCGCTCCCTCTTCCTCGCTCCATCCCTCCTCCTCCCTCCATCCCTCCTCACTCCCTCTTCCTCGCTCCATCCTCCTCCACGCTCCCTCGCTCCCTCTTCCTCGCACCATCCCTCCTCCTCCCTCCCTCCATCCCTCTTCCTCGCTCCATCCCTCCTCCACGCTCCCTCCATCCCTCCTCCTCGCCTCCTCCTCGCTCCATCCCTCCTCCACGCTCCCTCCATCCCCCCTCCTCCCTCCATCCCCCTCTTCGCTCCATCCCTCCTCCTCCTCCCTCCATCCCTCCTCCTTCCTCCATCCTCCTCCTCGCTCCCTCTTCCTCGCTCCATCCCTCCTCCTCCCTCCATCCCTCCTCCACGCTCCCTCGCTCCCTCTTCCTCACTCCATCCCTCCTCCTCCCTCCCTCCATCCCTCTTCCTCGCTCCATCCCTCCTCCACGCTCCCTCCATCCCTCCTCCTCGCCTCCTCCTCCCTCCATCCCCCTCTTCGCTCCATCCCTCCTCCTCCTCCCTCCATCCCTCCTCCACGCTCCCTCCATCCCTCCTCCTCCTCCCTCCATCCCTCCTCCACGCTCCCTCCATCCCTCCTCCTTCCTCCATCCCCCTCTTCGCTCCATCCCTCCTCCTCCTCCCTCATCCCTCCTCCTTCCTCCATCCTCCTCCTCGCTCCCTCTTCCTCGCTCCATCCCTCCTCCTCGCCTCCTCCTCCCTCCATCCCCCTCTTCGCTCCATCCCTCCTCCTCCTCCCTCCATCCCTCCTCCACGCTCCCTCCATCCCTCCTCCTCCCTCCATCCCCCTCTTCGCTCCATCCCTCCTCCTCCTCCCTCCATCCCTCCTCCACGCTCCCTCCATCCCTCCTCCTCCCTCCATCCCCCTCTTCGCTCCATCCCTCCTCCTCCTCCCTCCATCCCTCCTCCACGCTCCCTCCATCCCTCCTCCTCCTCCTCCTCGCTCCTCCCGTCGAAATAAGTGGACAGAGACCTCCGAACACTCCCAGGTCCCCCGAGGAGCTCGGAGACATGAATTAAAGTAAATGAGGCTTAATAGCCCGGGAATCGAACCATCGATCACCACCGACCGGCTCTCCCTCACCTGTCATGATGACCCATTAGAAGCCGGGTCCAGCCAGCCCGAAGAGGCTGTGACCCGCAAGTATGAACATGTGCAGATGTCTTCAAAGAGGCGGAGGTTTCCCATATTTCTATAGATTCCCCGTGTAGCTTGTTGTGTATTCAGATCTGAACGTTAAAATGTTTGACTGAGGTACGAATGTTTATAAATGTTTTTATTTGCTGATCTCTGAATTTTCTGACGAGCCACGATTAACGTTCTTTGGCTGGTTGTGAGTGTGTTTAACATCTGCATGAACATGAACATCATGTCCAAATATGCTCAAATATGATGAGAGACACACTTTCTCAAATGTAACTTCTAGAAAGAAAACGTCCCCTTATATTTTAATGACAGTTTCACTTGATTTTTTAAAGTAAGAATTACAGTTTTCGGGTGTTGGTATGATAACAGTGGCTTCACACACACACACACACACACACACACACACACACACACACACACACACACGCTCACACACTGCAGGGTGAGCCAGCTGTGATTAGCAGAACAGAGGTTTTTACTCAGCGGGGGAAGCAGAGCTCGTTTAGCAATCACATTACTCTGCATAATGCGCAATTAATGACATGCTAATCATATGCAAATGAGATGCTAATTGAGCAGGATTCAATTCCGACCAACAGATGGTTCCCGTACTGCTGTATTGGGCCCTCTGATGGCTGTGTGTGTGTGTGTGTGTGTGTGTGTGTGTGTGTGTGTGTGTGTGGGCAGGTATATCTGTGTGTGTGTCCATCTTCAAACGAGACGAGGGAGGAAGGAAATAAATGAGAAAATGTGAGGGTGGAAGCAGGTGGAGGAAAGAAAGACAAAAACAAAAGTGTGTAAAAGAAAGAAAGTTAATCTGAGAGAAACTGGGTGGAAAATATATAATATCTCATTGGAGAAGTAAATGAGACCATTTGTTAGCCCCTTTTAGCATATTTTAGCCCCTTTTACCATCTGTTAGCCCCTTTTAGCCTCTGTTAGCCCCTTTTACCATCTGTTAGACCCTTTTAGCCTGTTAGCCCCATCTGTTAGCATCTTGTAGCCCCTTTTAGCCTCTGTTAGCTACCGTTTAGCCCATTTCGCCTCTTTTACCATCTGTTAGCCCCTTGCAGCCCCTTTTAGCCTCTGCTAGCCTCTTTTTGCCCATTAGCCCATTTTAGAGATGTTAGGAGAAGAAGTGAAGTGCTGTCATTTAGACATTTAGAAAAATCAACTGGAGTGAATATAAAGATTAATCGTTCATAGTAACGAACATAAAGTGGAATATAAAGATTGTTCGTACATAGTAACAGACATAGAGTGGAATATAAAGATTGTTCGTACATAGTAACAGACATAGAGTGGAATATAAAGATTGTTCGTACATAGTAACAGACATAGAGTGGAATATAAAGATTGTTCGTACATAGTAACGAACATAGAGTGGAATATAAAGATTGTTCGTACATAGTAACGAACATAGAGTGGAATATAAAGATTGTTCGTACATAGTAACGGACATAGAGTGGAATATAAAGATTGTTCGTACATAGTAACGGACATAGAGTGGAATATAAAGATTGTTCGTACATAGTAACAGACAGAGTGGAATATAAAGATTGTTCATACATAGTAACAGACATAGAGTTGAATATAAAGATTGTTCGTACATAGTAACAGACATAGAGTGGAATATAAAGATTGTTCGTACATAGTAACAGACATAGAATGGAATATAAAGATTGTTCGTACATAGTAACAGACATAAAGTGGAATATAAAGATTGTTCCTACATAGTAACAGACATAGAGTGGAATATAAAGATTGTTCCTACATAGTAACAGACATAGAGTGGAATATAAAGATTGTTCGTACATAGTAACAGACATAAAGTGGAATATAAAGATTGTTCGTACATAGTAACAGACATAGAGTGGAATATAAAGATTGTTCCTACATAGTAACAGACATAGAGTGGAATATAAAGATTGTTCGTACATAGTAACAGACATAGAATGTAATATAAAGATTGTTCGTACATAGTAACAGACATAAAGTGGAATATAAAGATTGTTCGTACATAGTAACAGACATAAAGTGGAATATAAAGATTGTTCCTACATAGTAACAGACATAGAGTGGAATATAAAGATTGTTCGTACATAGTAACAGACATAAAGTGGAATATAAAGATTGTTCGTACATAGTAACAGACATAGAATGTAATATAAAGATTGTTCGTACATAGTAACAGACATAGAATGTAATATAAAGATTGTTCGTACATAGTAACAGACATAAAGTGGAATATAAAGATTGTTCGTACATAGTAACAGACATAGAGTTGAATATAAAGATTGTTCGTACATAGTAACAGACATAGAGTGGAATATAAAGATTGTTCCTACATAGTAACAGACATAGAGTGGAATATAAAGATTGTTCGTACATAGTAACGGACATAAAGTTGAATATAAAGATTGTTCCTACATAGTAACAGACATAGAGTGGAATATAAAGATTGTTCGTACATAGTAACAGACATAAAGTGGAATATAAAGATTGTTCCTACATAGTAACAGACATAGAGTGGAATATAAAGATTGTTCCTACATAGTAACAGACATAGAGTGGAATATAAAGATTGTTCGTACATAGTAACAGACATAGAATGTAATATAAAGATTGTTCGTACATAGTAACAGACATAAAGTGGAATATAAAGATTGTTCGTACATAGTAACAGACATAAAGTGGAATATAAAGATTGTTCGTACATAGTAACAGACATAAAGTGGAATATAAAGATTGTTCGTACATAGTAACAGACATAGAATGTAATATAAAGATTGTTCGTACATAGTAACAGACATAGAATGTAATATAAAGATTGTTCGTACATAGTAACAGACATAGAATGTAATATAAAGATTGTTCGTACATAGTAACAGACATAAAGTGGAATATAAAGATTGTTCGTACATAGTAACAGACATAAAGTGGAATATAAAGATTGTTCGTACATAGTAACAGACATAGAGTGGAATATAAAGATTGTTCCTACATAGTAACAGACATAAAGTGGAATATAAAGATTGTTCGTACATAGTAACAGACATAGAATGTAATATAAAGATTGTTCGTACATAGTAACAGACATAGAATGTAATATAAAGATTGTTCGTACATAGTAACAGACATAAAGTGGAATATAAAGATTGTTCGTACATAGTAACAGACATAGAGTGGAATATAAAGATTGTTCGTACATAGTAACGGACATAAAGTTGAATATAAAGATTGTTCCTACATAGTAACAGACATAGAGTGGAATATAAAGATTGTTCGTACATAGTAACAGACATAAAGTGGAATATAAAGATTGTTCCTACATAGTAACAGACATAGCGGTCTGCATGAAGGGAAGGCGGCAGCAACAGTATTAAACATGGCAGGAGAAGCAGTACTGCTATCTTGTAGTGGTAGCAGTATTGGTAGTAGTGGCAGTGAGAGTTGTGGTATGAGATCCCAAGTGGTATTGTGTGTGCGTGTGTGTGTGTGCGTGTGTGTGTAAAGAGAGGACCTGCTGGTTTGCATGACTCTCTCTTCACCGATTTGCTGCTGAATAATTGCTGGGTCTTATGAAATATGTCTCACACACACACACATGTTTGTCTTTCTCTACTTGCGAGGACCCCTCGCTGACAAAACACTTTCCATGACTTCTCACGTTTCTGCTGCGTTTCCTATTAGTCATCAGTGTGTCTGTTTGTGGTTGTCTGGGCGTGGCACTCCACTAATGAACCATGGCGCACCCCCCCCCCCCCCTCCCCCCCCGCTCATCAACTCCTGCAGCATACCTACCCACGGCTCAACACTCCATTAAAGACATTAACTGAGCATATCCCACAACATGCATTGTACATTCTCAATTTCCCAAAATGTCCTCACTTGATAAAAGGGAGGGATGGGAGAAGCTTCCCACAAAAGGTCCTTCTTCTGAGAGAAGGTCCTCACTTTCACGGTCTTAAAACTCCAATCGGTCCTCACAAAGCTAGAAAAACGAGCGCAGGCCACATTATCCACATTGAACACACACACTGTCACTCTGACATGCATATCTTCACAAATAAGGAAGTAGACGAGCCACACTCGCGCTTCTCTCTGCTCGGGGAGATTATTGATGACGGGTTCAGTAAATTGTCTTTTGAATGAGGCTCAGAAATATAGTTTTACTCCGTGGACATTCAAACGCAATTACGGCCAGTTTATTAATGACGTGTGGAGAGTTTCCGCCTTCCTTATTCATCACGCCGTCGGTTTTCTCCCCACTGAGGAACGACGACAGACGCAGCCGGTCCGATCCGAGGACATTCGTTTTCCATTTCAGAACTGGAACTCAGTGAAGGAAGATAATAAATCATCTCGGCTGTTTTACTTCAAAACAAAGTAAATAAAACAACCGCTCACAACCAAAATGAATTAGCTGCGTATTATATTTGTTTTCTGGAGGCAAAGTAACTTAAAAAGTAAAAAAATATAATCTATTATCTACTATTGTAGTTTGAATGAATTTCCATTTTGATTTAACCCCTTCAGAGGGAAATGTCATTATTTTTGGTATTTTCATGTAAAAAAATACTAAAACCACGATAGTGCACGATTTTCCTTCAGCAACAAAGCATCCACTTCTATATATTCTACAGCTGGCCTGCTGTTTGAGTGAGCAGCGCAGGAAGCCGCAGGGCAGCGAACCAGTGGTGGCGAAGAGTGGCTCGGATCACACATGGGCCAAGTGAGACACCACAGCCTGTTTGCATCAGCGCAGCCAAGTTCGATTCCAGCACATCATTAAAAAAAATTGTTGTACGGCTATAAATAACGGAAGCTGCTGCAGGATGAAGTTCACGCGTAGCGTCTTCAACGACTTCCAAAGCACGCGGTCCTACTGACTGTAAACAAACAAAACAAAAAGCTTCCAAAGTAATGAGTTAAAAGGAATTCATTAGACAGTATTATAAAAGCAGCAGGAAAGCGGAAATATTTTGTGCGTTTCTGTTTTTTTAAAATCTCTGATACGTAGGGTTCAGCCCGTAGACTGGATGTAAAATGTGGACGTAGACTACACTATACTATTTCACAGCCGAACGCTGTGAAATAGTTTAAGTTCTAAAACTGGTAGCGACGTGTCAATCACCTTGCAGCCCCGCCCTAAAGCATCCCCTGCTTTATGGTCTGTTTGACTCTAAATGACCATAATTTACTAAATGAACATCACGCTGTATTGAAGAAGACTTGAAACTAGAGATTGAGACCAAAAACTAATGTTTACAATGTTTACTGAGGGAATACATCAAGAGAAGTAGAGTCATTTATATAGACTTCTATACAACCAGAGGAGTCGCCCCCTGGTGGTCAGGAGAGAGAATGCAGCCATAACACATGAAGCATAGACTTCTATACAACCAGAGGAGTCGCCCCCTGGTGGTCAGGAGAGAGAATGCAGCCATAACACATGAAGCATAGACTTCTATACAACCAGAGGAGTCGCCCCCTGGTGGTCAGGAGAGAGAATGCAGCTTTAACACATGAAGCATAGACTTCTATACAACCAGAGGAGTCGCCCCCTGGTGGTCAGGAGAGAGAATGCAGCCATAACACATGAAGCATAGACTTCTATACAACCAGAGGAGTCGCCCCCTGGTGGTCAGGAGAGAGAATGCTGCTTTAACACATGAAGCATAGATTTCTATACAACCAGAGGAGTCGCCCCCTGGTGGTCAGGAGAGAGAATGCAGCTTTAACACATGAAGCATAGACTTCTATACAACCAGAGGAATCGCCCCCTGGTGGTCAGGAGAGAGAATGCAGCTTTAACACATGAAGCATAGACTTCTATACAACCAGAGGAATCGCCCCCTGGTGGTCAGTAGAGAGAATGCAGCTTTAACACATGAAGCATAGACTTCTATACAACCAGAGGAGTCGCCCCCTGGTGGTCAGGAGAGAGAATGCAGCTTTAACACATGAAGCATAGACTTCTATACAACCAGAGGAATCGCCCCCTGGTGGTCAGGAGAGAGAATGCAGCTTTAACACATGAAGCATAGACTTCTATACAACCAGAGGAATCGCCCCCTGGTGGTCAGTAGAGAGAATGCAGCTTTAACACATGAAGCATAGACTTCTATACAACCAGAGGAGTCGCCCCCTGGTGGTCAGGAGAGAGAATGCAGCTTTAACACATGAAGCATAGACTTCTATACAACCAGAGAAGTCGCCCCCTGGTGGTCAGGAGAGAGAATGCAAGTATAAGACACTTTAGTATTGGCTCCATATTTCAGAAATGGAGATTGTTGTATGGTTAATTTTTTCAATAAGCTTCGCCTAAAAAGTATAAAGTAGGTAAAAGTGCCTTTCATCCATTGGAATATGTTGATATTGCTTGTTTTGTTTAAGCAACAGTCCAAAAGCTAAATATATATATATATATAGTTTACAATGATATATAAAAAAGAAAGAAAGCAGCAAATCCTCACATATTGAACAAGAGAATGCATTTGCGTCATACATATCTTCACGATTTATTGTTCACCAATAAAAACTAGGAATTAATTTAAATTATTAAGCTCACGAAAATGGCATTGAAAAGGCTGAAGTGGTGCGAGCGCTCGCTCTTCCTTCTCACTCGTTAACAGATGATAATAAGAAAAGCGTAGGCCGGTCTTTTCATACGTCGACCTTCTGCCCTCGAATGGCAACACGGCGGAGGTCTGGAACTCGTAAGAGCCTTCACAATTAAAAGGTGACCTCTCTCTCTTGTTCGATGGCGTTAGACCGTATTGTGAAACCATAATAACCGGTCTCATTGACTTCCAGCAAATTACTTGACATTCATTGTAGCTTATTATAATACTTTTGTCAAGGAGGCCGCGCTGGAGTTCCTCTCAATAGACGGACGACATCATTTAAAAATGAGTTTAAAAAAAAGTTGGGTTTAGTTGACGGAGATGTCTTCTGTTTCACCAGAGCCTCATTTATTATGCAAGTCTGAATAAGATTTAAATAAAAGATGAGGTCATCCACCAAGGAAAGCTGTAAGGGAGAAGAGAAGGAAACAGTGGACACAAAAAAAAAAAAAAAAGGTATATTTAGAGAGTTAAAAATGAAGGAGGATGGAAACAAACACAGGACCTTCACCCAGGAGGCCACAGTCTGTGTCTTGTGTGAAACCAAAACAGCAGCGAACCAGTGGTGGCGAAGAGTGGCTCGGATCACACATGGGCCAAGTGAGACACCACAGCCTGTTTGCATCAGCGCAGCCAAGTTCGATTCCAGCACATCATTAAAAAAAATTGTTGTACGGCTATAAATAACGGAAGCTGCTGCAGGATGAAGTTCACGCGTAGCGTCTTCAACGACTTCCAAAGCACGCGGTCCTACTGACTGTAAACAAACAAAACAAAAAGCTTCCAAAGTAATGAGTTAAAAGGAATTCATTAGACAGTATTATAAAAGCAGCAGGAAAGCGGAAATATTTTGTGCGTTTCTGTTTTTTTAAAATCTCTGATACGTAGGGTTCAGCCCGTAGACTGGATGTAAAATGTGGACGTAGACTACACTATACTATTTCACAGCCGAACGCTGTGAAATAGTTTAAGTTCTAAAACTGGTAGCGACGTGTCAATCACCTTGCAGCCCCGCCCTAAAGCATCCCCTGCTTTATGGTCTGTTTGACTCTAAATGACCATAATTTACTAAATGAACATCACGCTGTATTGAAGAAGACTTGAAACTAGAGATTGAGACCAAAAACTAATGTTTACAATGTTTACTGAGGGAATACATCAAGAGAAGTAGAGTCATTTATATAGACTTCTATACAACCAGAGGAGTCGCCCCCTGGTGGTCAGGAGAGAGAATGCAGCCATAACACATGAAGCATAGACTTCTATACAACCAGAGGAGTCGCCCCCTGGTGGTCAGGAGAGAGAATGCAGCCATAACACATGAAGCATAGACTTCTATACAACCA
The DNA here is from genome assembly GCF_009769545.1 of Cyclopterus lumpus. Taxonomy (NCBI): domain Eukaryota; kingdom Metazoa; phylum Chordata; class Actinopteri; order Perciformes; family Cyclopteridae; genus Cyclopterus; species Cyclopterus lumpus. Next base: position 24,676,531 of record NC_046970.1, on the reverse strand, counting down.
GAGGAGTCGCCCCCTGGTGGTCAGGAGAGAGAATGCAGCTTTAACACATGAAGCATAGACTTCTATACAACCAGAGGAGTCGCCCCCTGGTGGTCAGGAGAGAGAATGCAGCCATAACACATGAAGCATAGACTTCTATACAACCAGAGGAGTCGCCCCCTGGTGGTCAGGAGAGAGAATGCTGCTTTAACACATGAAGCATAGATTTCTATACAACCAGAGGAGTCGCCCCCTGGTGGTCAGGAGAGAGAATGCAGCTTTAACACATGAAGCATAGACTTCTATACAACCAGAGGAATCGCCCCCTGGTGGTCAGGAGAGAGAATGCAGCTTTAACACATGAAGCATAGACTTCTATACAACCAGAGGAATCGCCCCCTGGTGGTCAGTAGAGAGAATGCAGCTTTAACACATGAAGCATAGACTTCTATACAACCAGAGGAGTCGCCCCCTGGTGGTCAGGAGAGAGAATGCAGCTTTAACACATGAAGCATAGACTTCTATACAACCAGAGGAATCGCCCCCTGGTGGTCAGGAGAGAGAATGCAGCTTTAACACATGAAGCATAGACTTCTATACAACCAGAGGAATCGCCCCCTGGTGGTCAGTAGAGAGAATGCAGCTTTAACACATGAAGCATAGACTTCTATACAACCAGAGGAGTCGCCCCCTGGTGGTCAGGAGAGAGAATGCAGCTTTAACACATGAAGCATAGACTTCTATACAACCAGAGAAGTCGCCCCCTGGTGGTCAGGAGAGAGAATGCAAGTATAAGACACTTTAGTATTGGCTCCATATTTCAGAAATGGAGATTGTTGTATGGTTAATTTTTTCAATAAGCTTCGCCTAAAAAGTATAAAGTAGGTAAAAGTGCCTTTCATCCATTGGAATATGTTGATATTGCTTGTTTTGTTTAAGCAACAGTCCAAAAGCTAAATATATATATATATATAGTTTACAATGATATATAAAAAAGAAAGAAAGCAGCAAATCCTCACATATTGAACAAGAGAATGCATTTGCGTCATACATATCTTCACGATTTATTGTTCACCAATAAAAACTAGGAATTAATTTAAATTATTAAGCTCACGAAAATGGCATTGAAAAGGCTGAAGTGGTGCGAGCGCTCGCTCTTCCTTCTCACTCGTTAACAGATGATAATAAGAAAAGCGTAGGCCGGTCTTTTCATACGTCGACCTTCTGCCCTCGAATGGCAACACGGCGGAGGTCTGGAACTCGTAAGAGCCTTCACAATTAAAAGGTGACCTCTCTCTCTTGTTCGATGGCGTTAGACCGTATTGTGAAACCATAATAACCGGTCTCATTGACTTCCAGCAAATTACTTGACATTCATTGTAGCTTATTATAATACTTTTGTCAAGGAGGCCGCGCTGGAGTTCCTCTCAATAGACGGACGACATCATTTAAAAATGAGTTTAAAAAAAAGTTGGGTTTAGTTGACGGAGATGTCTTCTGTTTCACCAGAGCCTCATTTATTATGCAAGTCTGAATAAGATTTAAATAAAAGATGAGGTCATCCACCAAGGAAAGCTGTAAGGGAGAAGAGAAGGAAACAGTGGACACAAAAAAAAAAAAAAAAGGTATATTTAGAGAGTTAAAAATGAAGGAGGATGGAAACAAACACAGGACCTTCACCCAGGAGGCCACAGTCTGTGTCTTGTGTGAAACCAAAACTCAAGTATGTTTTGTTATGCAAGTAAGTTAAAGTGTTTAACTTTTTTTTTAGCCCAAACAGCAATATATTCCTGAACTTATAACGTTAAAAACCTGATTGTTAAAACCGTTTCACAACATGGCCGCTGCATCTTGGACTGTCTGAAGGGTTGTAATGGTTATGATAACAAATGATAATTCAATCGGCCGGTGACATTTGAAGTAGATGGATTTCAGGACAGGTTGAAAAAAAAGCTTAAAGTCTCCCCACCATATCCTATCCATGATTTATAAAGTTTAAATGCCGATGGCTGAGGGAACACACTGTATTCCCACATCCAGTCATCTTGTCTGCACTGTGGGTTCATCGTCTTCTTTCCCATGGTGCATTGGGCCGACTGACATAATAAGCAAAGTTTCCAGACACAGCCTCTGGGTTCGGGGACAGAACTTTCTTCTCTTCTTCCCGACAGCTCGTTAGCCGGATCCGGATGCATTTGACCAATCGAGCGCCTGGAAGGCATCGACTCTTGACCAATACCGGGAGTTATTATACCGCCTGAGCACGAGTCGTTCAACTTACACCACGAGTGAGAAATGCATCTTTGAAGACGTCCAGGAAACTGAAGGGACGAAGGACCGAAGAAGGAGAAAACGACGGTGAGTGCCAGGAAGAAAGATCAGCTGTTTCTTTGTATGAAGGGTGACTGGTCGGCCGAGACTCTGCCCACGAAGAGAGAGACAGTGATCTTCCTCCTCCCCAAAGGGCCGACTGAGGGGGTCTGAGAGATGGTGCGCTTGGTTCGTCTTCAAGGCCAGCTGAGACCGGGGTCACAAACAATCAGAGGAAGCTTTTCTTTCTTGGACCTGAATGGTTAAAGGTCATATTCACACAAAAGAACATTTCTATTTCAAATACAGGGAGGGTGGGGGAAGGGGGGAGAAATGCTAGGACTTGCTTTGTGGACATTTGTTGAAATGACTACAAACATAATGCATCACGTAAATGCATCGCGACACACTGAGATCTCAATTAGTATAATTATTCTAAATCCAATGGATGCTTTTGGTCCCTCTTTACGTGCGTTTGGGAGCTCTCTTTGGCGTCGGACAGAAAGCACGTTTAGAATCTGTTACTTTACTAGAACCCTATCTTTTTCATTTATATACAATTGAACGTCTGCAGCTATGCTCAGAAACTTGTGACTGTATTTGAATCCATTGGACCTTTTAAACCCGACACCTGCAGCCCTCCACCTTCTCCAAAGCAGCGCAGCCGAAGGTTTGACAGCGTGGAGGCTGATTCCATCCGACTGTGTCTGAGGGCTCCATGAGGAACCAGAGGGGTTTGGACTTCATCTCTGGTGAGTCGGGGATCATGAGATCTCTCCTTCTGGTGCCGGTGGTCTCCTCTGTGGTGATGCAGATGCTGTGGACCTCAGTCGGCCTGGAAAAAAAAGACCTTTAGCGTCACAGCAAAGCCTCTTGAGCTCTGATGGTAACCATGGAGACGAGGAGACGACGGACACATCTCGACATCCGCAGGCCAAAATCCGTGTAACGGCATTTGATCTCGATTTTTTTGGGTGAAACATGGATAATATGAAAGTTCACACGCAGGTTGTCTGCATCTCTGCGTTGTTGTTATAATTGTATATAAATGGAAAAGATAGTAAAGTAACAGATTTTAAACGTGCTTTCTGTCCGACACCAAGAGATACAAAAATGTTGAATTAATCTGGAAAGCAAATGGAAGCGAGTATTCTATCACCTAAAAAATAAGAAATATTTAAAGAATATTTTATTTTAACGCCCTCCAAGTTGCAGAAGTACAAACATTAAACTAAATCTATTTGTTATATTCATTTAGGCAAGATTAGATTAGATTAGATTAGATTAGATTAGATTAGTCAACTCAGCCTTTTATCCCGTGAAGAATTCGGCTAAAAATGGCGTCCACACACAACTAAAGTTCATCCTCAGTTACGCTACGAAGGAAACAACGAGGTTTATGTCGTGAACTGAAACAAAACAAAAGAAAACCTACGCGACTAATGTTTAGTAAAAGATTAAAATAAGTGTGTTTATTACGTCACTCGACGTTAAGACGTTTTAACGCAACAATAAAACTTCCTCCACGTTGGACTGGTTTATTCTCTCTGTTCTCACAGAAATTGTTTTTATCATTTTTTTCTGCGCCTTGTTTGAGGATAATCTGCTTGTGTGTGTGTGTGTGTGTGTGTGTGTGTGTGTGTGTGTTGAGATCTATCCATCATGTGTCCCGATGGATGTGGTTATCCGTCATGTAATATGGTGTTAAAGTGAGAACAATAATCACCCCTTTTCCTACATTTCCTGTCCCCGAGGGCCCCAAACACACACACGCACGCACGCACACACACACACACACACACACACACACACACACACACACACACACACACACACACACACTAAAAGAGGTTCCAGCAGTTGTTTAGAGATGAATTTCCTGCTCTAATTGAATAACAAGGAAGCAGCTCAGCAGGGAAATCACAGCCAAGCAAGTACGGACGTGTGTGTGTGTGTGTGTGTGTGTGTGTTTGGGGCCCTCGGGGACAGAATGATGTAAGAAAAGGGGTGATTATTGTTCTCTCTTTAACAAACAAACAACAACACGTCATTAAATTACAGATGCTTTTCAAAATATTGTTGATTACAAGCAAAAGTATTATTTTCTGTACAAATCCATGAAAACTAGACGAACTAGTGAGGATGTGCTTAGTCACCAGCTACTGTTGAAAATCAGATTGAATTAATTAGCTCCGCCCCCTCTCTCTCTCATACGTGTGAGTGTGTGTGTGTGTGTGTGTGTGTGTGTGCGCACTACAGCGCCAGTATCCTTGAGTTTGATTGCAGCCCTGTTGGCCACAATAACTAATCCCATGTACTGTGTGTGTGTGTGTGTGTGTGTGTGTGTGTGTGTTTGTAAAAATTAACTTGTGTGTATTTCTTTCGCGTATGTGTTTGTGTTTGCATTAAAAAAAATGCTAGCCCCTTTTATTTATTTATTGCATCCTTTCATCCTTCCTCCTCTCCTCTACTTCCTTCACCTCCTTGCACACTCTCTCCTCTGTGTTTATTGCATCCTTTCATCCTTCCTCCTCTCCTCCTCTACTTCCTTCCCCTCCCTGCACACTCTCTCCTCTGTGTTTATTGCATCCTTTCATCCTTCCTCCTCTCCTCTACTTCCTTCACCTCCTTACACACTCTCTCCTCTCTGTGTTTATTGCATCCTTTCATCCTTCCTCCTCTCCTCCTCTACTTCCTTCACCTCCTTGCACACTCTCTCCTCTGTGTTTATTGCATCCTTTCATCCTTCCTCCTCTCCTCCTCTACTTCCTTCCCCTCCCTGCACACTCTCTCCTCTCTGTGTTTATTGCATCCTTTTATCCTTCCTCCTCTCCTCTACTTCCTTCCCCTCCCTGCACACTCTCTCCTCTCTGTGTTTATTGCATCCTTTCATCCTTCCTCCTCTCCTCTACTTCCTTCACCTCCTTACACACTCTCTCCTCTCTGTGTTTATTGCATCCTTTCATCCTTCCTCCTCTCCTCTACTTCCTTCACCTCCTTACACACTCTCTCCTCTCTGTGTTTATTGCTTCCTTTCCCTCTCTCATTATTTCATCTTTCTTTTTCCTTCTTCGTTACCTCGCTGCCTCCTTCCCTTCGTCCTCCCTCTCTCCTCACATCTCCTCACCACTAGAAACAGGGTCGCCAGGGAGGCTGTTTTTCTTGGATGGAAATATCTCTAATGTGTCTTTTGACCATTGAGAAACAAGCAGAATATTGACCGTCGCAGTCATTAATCTCTTTTTTTTTTCTCTTCTCTTCTTCCCACTCCTCCATCTCTCCTCCTTCCTTCCCTCGTCTCCTTCCTTTCCTCGTCTCCTCGCTGCACAGTTTGATCTTCCCCTCCCAGGAGAAGCGAGGAAGCAGCGAGCTCCATTCATAATGTATAAATACATCAAAACACATTCTTCATACAAGTGTGTTATGAAGTGGACCGCTTCACAGTAAACTGGTGCAGGTCTGAAACCACAGACTCAGCATCCAGGACCAGGACCTGGACCAGGACCTGGACCAGGACCTGGACCAGGACCAGGACCAGGACCTGGACCAGGACCAGGACCAGGAGTTCACAAGTGACCAGAAAATAATATAGATATTGTGCGATGAGAATACTTAAATTGCTATGAAGACTTTTCTCTCTGTGAATAAGTTATAATTAATCACTAGGTGCTGCCAATATTTTACATTTTCATAAAAAAAACATTCAACATCGTTTTCCCTGTAGAATTAGATTTTCTTTTTGAGGGGGAAGAATCCATATGAGCTATGAATTCGCTGTATTTCTTGATAATAGAAAGGAAACTCATGTAATAAGAAGAGTCATTTTCTCACAGACTTCTATACAACCAGACTTCTTGTAACGTGACCTACACACACACTTGGCCTCCTTCAGACCCTTCGGTCCAAGACGCCGGCCCTTTAAGGACCCCTTTATGTATTGCAAAGACTTGTAAAATCTCTCAAGTTGTAACCCTTGAAATGTCTTAAAAACCTTGAGGAACTATCAGGGATTATGGTAACCCTAACAAAGGACCACCAGAACCTCTAGTAGAACCATTGGAACATCCTGAAGAACATCAAGAACCCTCTAAAAAGAGCTTGGGGGGGGGGGGCCGTAGACAACTTAAAGGAGTGTAGCTGAGCAGAGGGCCCCTGGTAACACCTCAAGATAACCTCCGAAGAAGCCGGGGCTTTCTTCAGAGAGTAGAAGCCCCTGAAGGACCCTCGCGAACCCTTTAGTGACCCTCAGGGGGATAAAGTCACCTTCGAGAGCCCCGGGCACCCCCTCAGGAGCCTCATCAAGAACCTCTGGGGTTACTTTAAAGATCCTGGTCTTGTGAATAACGTCTTTGTGAGTGAGCGCACACACACACACACACACACACGCACACACACACACACACACACACACACACACACAGTGCGCTCCGGTAGCTCCGGGGCAGCAGGATTAGCCCGCTTACACATTTGAAGGACGCCTCTCGTGCCTCTTGACACGCCGATCAGGAGGGTGTTCATCACGTCACATTAAATATGCATGTGGTATCTCTCGTGGATGTACACACTTAACCCAGAGCAGGCTGGAAGGGATGCATAAAAGACGTGTATCCATAAAACAAGATGGCTTCTTCGAGGGGAAAGTGTATTTTCATTCCTTTTAGTCATTTAATACGCTGATTTCATGCATTCTCTCATGGGATTTTATTGGTAGCGCTCAAAGTTATTACCGTTTCCTTCTTTTTATGGTCAAGTTCTACTTGCACTCGTCATTAGATCAAAAGGTGCTGGAAGCTGGACCAATCACAGAGCGTTGGAGATTATTTAGATGATGCTCATTGGCTATAACCCCCCCCCCCCCCAGGCCTTCATGGAAACAAAATGAACCGAGGTGCTGTAGATATGGAATAGAGCCAACGTTTACACAACAGCCCCCATATTTTACCGGTTTAATATATGTGCAGGTTGTTTATTGTTTTTATTTCCAGCCATAAACAACACGGGTCAAAGTTCGGGGGGATGCGTTTTAGTCGTTCTGTTGTATCGTCATAAATAGCCTTTTTTATTTGTTATTTTTCCCCCGGTTAGCATCGTAATGGATCATCGGGTTTATCCTGCTGTGTTCATACGCTTGTTTAAGATTGATAATAGAGAATGTGATACGACATCCGCCAGTTGCTTATTGTAAACAATAATGTGTTCGTATGGTAAACTATCACACACGTGTCGAGGATGCATGTTTACTATTCCCTGTTCCCAGGCTGGCAGGAGAAGTAAGAAAACACTCAAGGATAGAGCTGATATTGTTGTAGATGTTATTTAGGTGACAATATTAAAATATTAGGTATAAACAAAGTGGTTGTTTAACCACTCTATCCAATCAACGGCCTGAGCTTTAGTTTGGAGGGTAGATTTGCTCTCAGACGCAGCTGCATTTATTTTGAATGTTCACACAAGCGTTGAATTAAATTATTTTTCGGACTAAAAATTCATCTGAAATTTATGTTCAGCTGTTTCACATGTACGGCTCTCAGCCTCTGGAGTATAAAAGACGGGCGAACGTGTGTGTGTGTGTGTGTGTGTGTCGGGGGGGAAGTAAATTAAATGCTGAACAGAGTCCAGATAATATTCCAGCAGCCCATTGTGAGGATTAAACCAGCAAGTAAATCAACAACAGCAGTTGGTGTTTTAATTAACAGCGAATGGCTCATTAAAGTGTGTGTGTGTGTGTGTGTGTGTGTGTGTGTGTGTGTGTGTGTGGGGGGGGGGTTACATAGAACTTAGCTCTTCTTTTCTTTCCGGTTTTCAAAGAAAACAAGTAGAGTCGCTTTTTGTCCATGTTTTTCCAATTACATATATTAATAGTATAGTGTAAACACAATTATAGCAATGAAGTGAATAACGTCCGTCCCTCCTCGTTACTTCTTCCGGGCCCCCCAATGGCGGAGGCACGGGGGGCCCGGAAGCTGTCGAGGACCCCAAAAAACGCTGACACTGTCAATCAAAATTGACTGGAAAGGACTCACAATGCATAGACAACAGGAAGTAGAACACATTCAATAAATAAAGAGACCGGATTGTTCCCCCAAGTACTCAGTTCTCAAGCTCCGATTGGCCGGTGGGTTTCGTAGAACGTGATTGGTCAATACGACCCAGAATCCCTTCAATGGGATTAACTGGTTGGTAGCAAACAGGCCACGCCCTCCTGGTAACCACCAAAGGAAAATGGGACGCATTGTCATGTTTAAATATGTAAAAGAGCTCCATAACCCGTTTCCATACAGTTGGAACAAAAATAATTGGTATTATGTTGCATGCCGTGAATTTTAAACTGAGACTAAATTCAGAATCAGTGGTTCTCCAATATGACACCTTACATGAGATAAATCTGCTGGTGTGATCCTGGCATGAGGGTCTGTCTTTCTCCTTCTCTCTTTCCAAAGGTCTCGTTATATTTTGGATATTAAAATGGCGGCTCTGGGCCCAGAGATGGGATCGGGCCGGTCCAGTGTCCTGTAAAAAAAAAAAAAACAATGGGCCGATCCAGGCTAGGTTTTATTTAAATGTTATTTTAGAGGCAGTTGTGTCAGCCGGTATGCCAGATGGCCGGTCCGGCCTGGCTCTGTCCGTCACTCTGCTTTCCACGCTTTGCTTATCAGAACTGGGACCGAAAACAGAGGATATTCCACAGAAAGGAGGTGGAAGTCCAGCAAATTACCATTTTCATGAGCAGATGATGATTTATTGCGGCTTTTATTTGGATTACAACAAAAATGTATTACAAACATAATGTCCTGGTCTATTAAAATCATCTCTTCCTTTTTATTAACCCATCACTAACTGACAAAGTCAGAAAAGGGTATTTTAAAAACAGGTATTTTAACTATTACTTCGTATGGGACAGTTATACATTATATTTGTAGTATAGAAAAGAAAATGTGGCCGGTGACCTCTAAAAACTATTGTGTCTGTGGAAGTCTGCTCCACTTCCTTAATTTCATCTTTGATTCCTGCATTCACATCAAATCAGGGGTTGAAGCTACAAATTCAATATGTGTGTGTGTGTGTGTGTGTGTGTGCTTGCTTTGCTCACGCCATTCTGCAGAGCGGGGACTGCAGCTGTACAATAGCAGACAGTGGTGTGAACCTCTTTAATTACGCCCCACCCACACCCCCACCCTGTCTTTGATCTCACCCTAACGAGGAGAAAACGAGGTGTTAACGAGCTCAGGCGGGCTCAGGAGGACTCCTAATCATTCCATGGGAAAGGCTGTGTGTGTGTGTGTGTGTGTGTGTGTGTGTGTGTGTGTGTGTGTGTGTGTGTGGAGGTTGGGACTACGTAGAAAGGTGCTCGGAGGGTTCATGTTTTGTGGGAGGACGGTTCTAAGAATGTTTGAAAGAAGTTGTGGTCTTCGAAAAGGTTGCGTGTGGAGACAGGAAGTAGATTTCCTTTGCAGGTCTCTGGTTTCGCCTCAGAGGAAGCCGGAGGAAAACAAGAAAAGTTGTGATGAGATTGAGAAGTCTGGATTCTTTGAGTTTTCAAATTATTGGGCTGAAAATCAATCTCGGTTGACGGCATCGATTCGTTCATTGAATTTAAGTTTTAAAAGCCCAAATAGGCCACGATACAAAACGGGTGTTTCTATTGGAATGAACCAAAATGTTATCCCTCTGACTTCACGGTCAATACAGTTGTGCCAACAAGGTCTCATCCCAACTGGGCTACCCGCCAAGTGGTCTGACAAGGATTTATGTGATGGGGACCAGCATGTTGTCCCCAAAAGGAAGACGAGTCCCCACAATGTGACTGGGGAAAACACACACACACACACACACACACACACACACACAGACTCGTCCAAGTGTCCGTGCCAGCTCCATGCCAGTAGTTTAAGGACACTTTACCCTTCAGGACATTTACTCACAGCTCATTATTCAACAATCACATCTGGATGCAATTCCAGCAGACGGGGAAACATTTCATTTGAGAAGCTTCCTGTGGAAAATACAGACCTAAACATTTTTTGGCCAAACTTTCTCATTAAAAAGAAAGTCATGAAATTGTACACACACTGTTTAGTATCTTGAAAAAAAACTAATACGTTTTGAATTTTTAAATGATTCAAGTAATATTAGAATGCTGCTCTATATATATATATATATATATATATATATATATATATATATATATATTTAAAAAAGCCAGTGGTGATGTGTTCAACGAGAGCAGATCTGGCCTAGATTCTGTTCTACATTTACTGATAATAATCAGTCAATGAGGGAATTCAAACAGATTTTTGAACAAAAACTGAAGAAAAAACAATGCATCAAAGATGTTCCCCTGTTTCTGCTGAAAGGTATCTGTCCCAGAAGACCCCCGTAGGATTTAAACAAGATGTAGAAGCAAAAGTAAGTTTTCTGTATATCGTTTGTCCAAACATAGCAATGTTTCTAACACTTTTTTAAACAATAAATACATGTTTGAATTCAGCAGTTAGTATTTTGGTCATATTTCCCTCAACTTTTCCCAGTGTTTTTTGTCATAGAGCTCATGTGAGTGATTTATTGAAGGATTTTTTGAGGAAACTTGCAAACCGTGTAGTCCTGCTGACATGTGTGCCAGAACTTATGGATAATTTTCATATTAATGAATTACTTAAGCACGTATTCAGTATCATTGAGCAAAGGATGTGTGTCTACAGTGGTGGGAGATGGACAACCTTTAAATAAATGTCCAGCACTAAAGCCAACTGAGGTAACGCAATGGTGATTGATCCCATGGCCCAATTATTCAAGTATTGCAATATTTATATACTTGCAGGATCATGATCTGGGTGTCTTTGGTGACATCACTGCATAAAACAGGCTGTATCGTTTTGTCTTTTGACAAAAACACGCCTCAAGCACTCAATTCTAAACAACAACCTGCAGCTCACGTATCAATAAATCAACTCGAAGCCCAATCCCATCGTTTTCTCTCTGATAGAAATTCTTCATCCACCAGCACGGACATTTTAAGGATTGTAATAAAACCTTAAACACTACTTGATATTCCGCCAACTCTAGCAGGTTTTATTAAAATGTCAGAACAACAATAATATGATTTGCCTAATTAAAATCTCATCAGATTGGCAGTGGGTCACACACACACACTTTCCATACTCCCATGTTAATTGGAGTTGGACGTCCACCAGTGCTCATTACGGTTGTGTTGTACAAGGCTCCAGGTTCACGCAGATCAGCTGATCCCCTCTATCCAATAAGCACACGGTAACGATGACACGGCTAGCCAATCATCTCGCTGCTGTCTCAGTTAAATATGACTGTCTCTCTACCTTCAGTTCATTCATGCTGCTGTTACGCACCCCTCCACCTCCCCATCTCCGCCCAGTCTCCACGGATCCATCAGCTTCATCAACTCATCATTCCATCATCATCACCACCAGGTCTGGACTCCACGGGGGGGTCTATCTCGTTGCTGATCGGGGCGTCGGCCCTCAATTACAAATCTCCCCGTAGAGTCCAAGCGCCAAAGACTCTGAGACTTCATCATTTCATATCATCTGTTAACAATAAACATTATCCTTTCTTTATCTAACTGGTCTCTCCCTGATTGAACTTGGGATTGGTTCGTGTGACGCGTGCAACAAGGTTGGAGTCAAACTGCTTGGTTTTTGTTCCTTTAAAACAATATCTGAGCTTCAAAACGCACGCTTCGGATTCTCTCAGTACGTGCCTTAAGACAGAAAGCAGGGAAGTAGTCTTTGAGGCCTGGATTCAAAGACCATAACAGTGTGTGGGTTAGGGGTGCCATTCCCCAAAAGTCTTTCTTTGCCTTCATCGTTGGTGTCTGGCTGGGATCCTCAGCCCTTTGTTCCCCGTTCAAGAGATGCTCTGTTTCTATTATGCATGGATCCAGCCTTGTGTGTATCAAGAGACACACATGCTCAAAAACAAAGTCACATTGTGAGAGATTGTTAAGGGCATCTTTTCAGTTGAATTGCACCCAAAAAAAAGGGGTTTTTAAAATGCATTTTTAATAGAATAAATCCATTGAGCCACCGTGAAAATGACAACGTATAAAGTCAAGAAAACTGTCTTGACTACAAATTGGAGGGCGTACGGTTTCAAGGAGTATAACTTCAGTATGCTATATATAAGCTGCCGGTGGGTCTTTTCAAGATATTGACCCAGGGAGGGAAAGAAAACCCCCAAAAACACATTTCCAAAAACATAAATCCCTTTGAAAGGTCTCCTTAATGTGTCATATTAAGAGAGCATTGATCTGTGGAATATAGGACCGGAGGACATACGGCACGATCCCTCTCCCAAGTATTTCCAATAGGAAAAAGGTAATGCATATTAATAACATGGGTCTAGATTCTAGTCTGCAGGGTACACTCGAGACCGGACCACCTGCTCGACATTCATGCAAAGTTGGACTTGCTCCTCGGCTTTGCCTCGGGGGAAATTCATTCACAAAACCGCCACCTGTTTGGAAAAGCAGAGCAAGCCGGTGTTTTTTATTCTTTCACGCGTCACTTGACGTCTTTCTAGGGTTCATCTAAAAATTCAACCGCTGACCCTATTTTTCGTCGATTTGCATTTAAGCAAAAGTGTGTTGCCACTTTGACCAAAGAACAACGTGAACGCTTCATTTTCGTTCTTCCACCTCGTGGGTCCAGATTACACCATCATGAGCACATCCTCCCTATGTAGTGAGACGCACCGGTCTTTCAAGTAAACCCATCTACGAGTGTGATGATGTCATAAAAAGACACAAAACAACTGCACCTGAAAGGGAGGAAGGGGACGTGTTTTCTGTACTTATACTTTAGCTTGTTTATTCTTTACTTACGTACTTAATTTAAGACCAACCAAGGTTTTTTTTCTAAACCTGAGCAGTTTTGTGAATTCAAGCAAGTGTTTTTGTTTGAAGCTAGCTTGAAACACAAGGGGGTGTGACAAAGCGTCAGTATGTACTAAAAGTAAACGCTAAAAGTTTTCAATTATCTTGGCTTCTTGAACCTGACTCAAATTAGTCTGATTGCTTGACCTTTTAAGGAACCGATTTCTTAGGCCGGGCTGCACGGTGGTGTAGTGGCTAGCACTGTCGCCTCACAGCAAGAGGGCCGCGGGTTCAATTCTCGGTCGGAGCGGTCCTTCTGTGTGGAGTTTGCATGTTCTCCCCGTGGCAGCGTGGGTTCTCTCCGGGCTCTCCGGCTTCCTCCCACAGTCCAAAGACATGCTGCAGGTTAATTGATCTCTAAATTGCCCATAGGTGTGAATGTGAGAGTGAATGATTGTATGTCCCTACATGTGCCCTCGATGGACTGGCGGCCTGTCCAGGGTGTCCCCTGCCTTCGCCCTATGTCAGCTGGGATAGGCTCCAGCGCCCCCACGACCCTAATGAGGATTAGCGGTATTGAAAATGGATGGATGGATGGATGGATTTCTTAGGCCCATATTCAGAGCTTTAATTGCTGCGTAAAGATGGAGTAATGTCCGTCTCTGTGTGTGTTGCAATCCGAGCTTCTTTGTGCTTTGTTTACATAGCGTGCCTTTTAGTGCATCTAACTGCATACGAACACGCACTTGGCTAGCTAACGTTCGCGCGTTGACATTGCAGCTGGCGGCGTTGTCGCGGGAACGCGGCACCCACCAGGTTACTCTTCAGGTAAACACCGTCAGCTCCGTCTTTACATTGGCGTTGTTAGCGCCGTTCGTTAGCGTTGTTAGCATTGTTAGCTGCAAAAAGCCGACTCGCCATGTTGAGAGCCATACAGAGTCAATATAAATGCTCCCATCTCATATTTTGACCCTTTAAGCCCAACTTGTCATTGCTCGCTTAAAGAAACTGTCCTCTCGTGTAACTCCCGGCCGTCCTGTTGTGAAACTAACCTCTGATTTCACGGTACGACCGACCACATCCGTTCATCCACAGTCACCGACTGGCAGATCAGACTCTTATGAACCGGTAGGTCGGTGCGGTGGATTAAATCACAGAGCACCAAAACTCCTAGAAGTTGAATCCATATCGGAGCCGCAGAAACACAACAGGCTCATGCACCTTTCACGAGGTTACATGAGAGACTTTGCCATTTCCATAGTGTTTATTTTTTAATAATGTCGTTTTTTATTATTTATTCTCTCCTCACTTGTGGGGTGCATAACTCTCTGCACCATTTTTGTATTGATTTTGAAGGCCTCTCATCTCAGCGGGATCACGCAGTTGAACAAACAATAAATAAAGTTTTTAAAAAGTATTCAAATCCAAGGCTTCGGCACGACTCCCCCCCGAGCAAACGGAGGTTAAAAGAAAGTTGTTGATCTATCATCCGTTGCAACACTTCTGCCCCTGACGGGATTAAGCTTGATGAATATTCACCACAGAGAAAACAATAAAAGTGAATGAAAGGAGCCTGGATTAGTGCTCCTTATGGGGCTTTGTGCTGCCGCATATGTTTCGGATCCCATTAGAGTGACAATATAGAACGGATATCACATTTAGGAGTTTTAATGGCCTATTGTTGAGTTATGGCAGCGGGATATTATGCCAGCTTTTGAGGCATGCAGTCTCAGTTGTGAATGGAATATAGAAAATGTCATTTGCAGGAAAGCATTGAGCACCTTTGTTATACTACTCGTGCAATAAAGGGATTATATAATAGAAGGGGGGCGAGGGGTTGGGCAGCTTCGAGGGCTGTAGGATAGCAAAGGAAATAAAGAACTTTGAAATCGTGCATCAGACAAAAGGTCTCAAAAGGTGTCGAGTTAATCACACGTGTTAAAGAGGTGATTATGTGGGGTATGAAAGGTGTTGATTTTAGAATGAATATACAGAGTTTTGAGGTTATTTTGAGGCAAGAAAACTATTTTTTTATACTTTGAGTGTTTCTTCGACTACGTATTTTCTTTTCTTTATCTACAGTAGCGTGAATAGGTCAGTTACAGTACAGTCCTCGTGTTCGCTATCTCTATCAGTTTAAAAAAAACAGTTCCTCGTTAATCAAATAGCTCATCCCGAATTCTTCCCGCGTGACTTTTTCTTCCAACGACTTTCACTCAGGATGCAGCTGTCCATGTCCCACGTGAAACTAAAAAGAACAACTAAACTTAACTAAAGCCACCTCCCCAGTTATGTAACAAATCTCTTATATTTTAACCAAAACCTTTACCTCAACCTGTGTTTCCTAAAACAGGTTCCACACTGCGGGGGCAAACACAGGACTTTCACCCAGGAGACCGGCGTTGCCGTCCCAACGTGTTTTTCATCCTCAGCGTTAGGTTCTTTACATTTTATGGAGTTTACGTACTTTTATAAAGATTTTAAACCCAATCACGATGTTTTCCTCAAATCAAACTAAGTGGTTTTGTCCCCTAAACCTAAGCGAGTGTTTACTGTGACTGTAGTGGAGCGTCCCAGTGCGTTAGAAAGTGATGCAAAGGGCCCTGACCGAGTCAGCAAGTGCACTTTTTCTTTTTCTTCCTTTAATACACACAGTTTATGGAAAGTGTTATATTATTCTAAGTTTTCTAAGAACTAGTTTAAACCCCCTTACAGTGGGGATTTAAAGTGCTAGAAGCAGTGGTAACCTGGCTGCCTGAAAGCACCTTTACACACACACACACACATGCTTCTCTTGGATCTGTACGTGTGCTGTTTGTCACTCGGTACATTTTCATACTCAGACAACAAGGTCTCTGCCAAGTCTTCTCCAAGGTTTCTATGATAAATACCAAGTGCTGACATTTGAGGCTTTCTTTTTTAAAACCCGCGTCTGCTCCGTATCTGCGTAACGGTTCATTTGACTTGTTAACCTTGGCGGTGAGTTCTTTGCTTTCTTCTTCTTTTACTCAAAAGCTAAAGCGCAGACATTTCATTTTCCACGTGACTAAAGGTTTCAGGTCACCCAGACCAGAGCGACAGCAAACAGTTTGAACACAGTGCATACAATAGTCTTATATGATATTATATATTATATCATATTGCTATGGTCATATGACATACTATGTTTCCCAGAATGCCGTTTGGCTGAATGGGAACAGATGTTTTATGGGGCTGGAAACCGAGTCAGTGTTGACTTATTTGACCTTACTTTATATTTGTGTGCCTGAAAAGAATGAAATTGTATAAAACATGGTCAACCGAACACAGGGGGAACAAAGGCAGTAGCAATAGATAGGGTAAATATTACTCATGCATCTTTTATAATCTTCTATACAACCCATTATCCATTCAACCTCTACTACTTTCCCCTCTGCAGATATAGTGCAATGTAAGAAAAATGTTTTTTACTGGATTTTCAAATTAATTTGGTTAAATTCTCCCCCAACTCGGATATGAATCAGGGTTCGATTCCCAATCGTGGGACCTCCATCTTTTTATTCAGAAGCACCACGGCGCTCTGTGGGAATTCTACATTCAACCTTTGTCCATTTGGTCCTTTTATTTGATTTGGTTACAGCTTTTATGAGAAGTAGTGGAAGGCAACATGTGACAAAAGGACCGTGGCAGGTTTATAAACTGTCGTGCTTTCAAGGTGCAAAAAAAAACTATGGAGGCCTTTTTTAAAATGTAAGTGGGAATGATTCATACGCCGTCACTCTGTGTACACGGAACGGTTCATGTGTGTAAAACTCACTCGCATGCTGACGCGTTTAATGTGTGCGTTCGGTGTGCGTCTCCATGTTATGTACCGCTATGATTTATTCAAAGCCGTTCATACACGAGACCATAAAACAGAACCGGGGGGTTTCTTTTGATCGGAAGCGGGGTTTTTTTTACGGCGTCGTGAAGCAGCACAAACGTCTTTAATGGATTTTAGAGCGTGAAACACAAATGTTTAGGGTCTTAAAAACAGGTGAACGTGATTTAAAAAAAACAACAAAACTTTTTAGTGGAGGGCAGATCGGAAAACGAGGAGGCTTCTCATTAAAATATTATAGCACAAGCTTGTAGAGACGGGAGGAACCAACGGGGTGTTTTTCTGTATTCACGGTAAAATACGTTATTCACGGAAGTTGGCGAGAAATGCATATTTCACACATTTCATATGAAATGAATTCACCATTCAGTACATCTGGGTAAAAAAAACTCTTTTTTTGGGGGGGGGGGGGGGGAATTGACACCGCGAGGAAGATGCCGGTATTAAAGTGGATTAAAGTCCATTAAAGTGAGGAAGTATCCGCGCTAGCATGACGAAGCCGTTACGCAACGGTCCGTCTGCTCGTTAAGCTCAGAAGTTGTCGTCCTGGACGTAACTTCTCTTTTTCTTTTGGAGCGGCACCTTGTGAGGAAGCTTTTTTGAGGGCGAAAGCCGTAAGACTTAAGGATTTCCTTCCTGATCTTTTGGAGTTTGGGTGGAATTCGCTAATTGGGGCAAACTAAGGTAATTACGTCTTTACCCGGAGATCTGATGTGTGGTTAGTGCTCGGGTTAGATAAGGCATGTCTGCTTTATATCACAGTCAACCATAATAAGTGAGTATGAAATATTGGATATGCCCTTTTTTAATTTTTAAATGCGTTGAATTTCTGTATTTTGGTTGCGTATCATTCACAGTTTCTTTCTTTGATCTCTTTGCATGTGTTTTCCTAAGCTGCATATGGTTGATCTCTCGTGGCCGCCGGAACGTTTCCCCCCCCAAACGGCATGAAACCTTTTTCCCAGTTTGCTTTTCAAGTTGTCAGGAAACACGAAAACCTAACTGGCACCCACAGCTGCTCCATCGGACCGTGCGACATACGGTAGGTAGCCTGCAAGACGTCCCTCGGGGCCACAACGCACACACCTCGTCCATGAGCCGCGTTTATTTTCCTTCACATTTCCAGACGTTTGTGATTTCTGCGTCAGGTTTGCAACAAAACCAGTCGAGGCCTGACACACCAGTTTTTTTTGCAATTACATTTTCACGTATGATTGGATAAAGATCAGTCAGTTGCCTTGTTCGTTAAATTACAGCTCAGGCAGAGCGCTCCTCCTCTTCGTCATCAGGTCATCAGGGGTCATCAGAGGTCATCAGAGGTCATTAGGGGTCATCAGGGGTCATTTGGGGTCATCAGAGGTCATCAGGGGTCATTAGGGGTCATCTGGGGTCATCTGGGGTCATCTGGGGTCATTAGGGTGACTCTTCATCAGAGTTTTAAAGTGAGACGCTTTATTGAAGAACTCTCTTCTTCTTCCTCTGACTTCAGGTTCAATCACCATTTCAATGGAAGTTAGAAACTCTCTGTTACTCCTCCAGTATCCCCCCCTCACCCCCCCCCCCCCCAAAAGGAGAACATCTTCAGAGAAGCTTCTCTCTCTCTTTTTTTTCCTTTTGTGCTTTTTTATCATCAGACGTCTCACTGAATGAAATCAAATGACGGCTCCGCTCGCTACCGCTGCTCCACCGCGGCACGGAGGTACGGGAAATAATATCATGATATATATATATATATATACGGGCGTGAAGGGGGAAAAAGATACATTGTTACAAATTCTGAGACTTCAAAAGTGAAAACCTTTCTCGGTCTCCTGCACGTCGAGTAATCTATGCAGCGAAAGGGAAAGATTCTTTCAGATTACCGAGATATTTTAAACACGTGTGAAAAGGTGCGATACAGAAGATTCAGAGCATTAATATACCAGGATTATATCGGGGAGTAATTCACACCTGAGCAGTTTGAGACTCTGTGTGTGTGTGTGACGACTCATTGACACTGTTTCATGGAGGACATCACCATGTTCCCTCAGTCCAGAGAGTTCCTTCTGAGCTTCTGTTCTTCAGACTGTGTCTGGCCAATCAGAGTGTCTCTCTCTCTCCCTCTCTCTTTCTCTCTCTCTCTAACTCTCCCAACCTCTCTCTCGCCCCCTCACCCTCTCTTTCTCTCTCGCCCCCTCTCTCAACCTCTCTCTCATCCTCTCTCTCTCCCCCTCACCCTCTCTTTCTCTCTCTCTCTCTACTTCTCTCTCCTCTCTCGCCCCCTCCCTCCCCCCCCCTTTCTCTCTCTCTCTAACTCTCCCAACCTCTCTCTCGCCCCCTCACCCTCTCTTTCTCTCTCGCCCCCTCTCTCTCTCCCTCTCTCTACTTCTCTCTCCTCTCTCGCCCCCTCCCTCCCCCCCTCTCTCTCTCTCTCAGCCTCTTTTTTAACGTTTTTCAGAGATAACCTCGTGCGCTCAAAGACTTTGTCTTTCAGACGAAGTCGAGAGGTTTCAAACTCCAGGAAGAGAACAAACATCACCGGTCATCTTCTCTAATTCTTCCTCCTCTGCTTTGTTTATTCAATTATGACGTCTGGTAGCTTTGATCTATGAAAAGACGTGCGGAGATTAAAGGAGCCTGGCTTTGATGTATTTTCTCAATACCTTGTTTCTTATTTCTTATTTCAAAATGTTCACATTGTCTTCATGTGACAAACCTTCACCGGCAATTTGGTTTTTATCAGATTAGGGGTTATCATGTTATTATGGTCATCAAAGTATACGTCTTTTATTGTCCCATGCTGTCCAATCATTGAAGAAAAAGAGCACAAAAACACGTTTACTGGAGTTATACTATAAGAAATAGAATCGGACGAGAGCGGACATTCAAGCATTCAACACATGGCCAGAGTGGCGGCCATCTTGATGTGTACCATGATGTCCTGTCACTATGCAACACGGGGTTGCTTCCTGTGTCTCATTAAATGTTTAAAATGAGTTGAGCTCTCACCGTTTAACAGACCTCGCTTTCAACCAATGACGCACGGGGGCGGGGCCACTGGACGACGCCATGGAGGATTCCCATTAACGATTAATCCCCGAGATTCAACTGCTTTGAAGTCCCAATGAAACGAGAAGTTACACGTCGAGCGTCTTCAGTTTCTTTACTGAAGATGTATTTTTGATTGGACCGCTAAAAAAAAGGTGGGCGGGGCTTAGAGTGTAGCACTCCGCACACTCCTCCCCTGTCAGATTGATTGATGGATGGGCGTCGTGGTGTTACTGGTCGGTTCTAGCTCGCGTAAAGCACACGCCATAAATTGCTTTACAGGAACAAACATCGATTTGGATTTTGATATTAAAATATTCTGTCGTAAAATCGTTCACAGAGTTTATTAGGGGCGCGATATGAACGGGGATGTGATTTAAAATGTTTAAAAGGGTCATTTTTAATCGACTTTTAAAGACTTGACTCAACAGGACAAAAAGGCTAAAGGTAACATGACCACAGGATCAGAAAGATATCATAAATCATCCATGGATTGTGACGAGCATGCTAATCCTCAGGCTGTGTAGACACCTTCCCTAAATATCCTCACTCATAGACGTTTCTTGACTTAATGTTATATTTTTTTTAGATCCCTGTTTTCACCCCAAATAGCTGGAACCAGAATCATCGGGCACCTCCCACGAAAACATAAAGCAAAAAGAGGACGTTTCCAAAGCTGCCCACTTTGCTCTGCATCTTTTGCATTATTCATAGAGCTGTTGGCACGAGGAAGGACCCGGAGATTAATGGGATTTTAATTGGTTGTATATGTCAGGAAGATTATCTGTGGACTATATTTTGCTCACTCTTAGAAGCCGAGAGGGGTTATTTCGGCATCCTTTTAAATCAGGTTATTGCAATTAAATCATTAGAAAATCTGTCTATTCATACCAGGCGGCAACATGGAAGTCTATGCTTCATGTGTTAAAGCTGCATTCTCTCTCCTGACCACCAGGGGGAGACTCCTCTGGTTGTATAGAAGTCTATGCTTCATGTGTTAAAGCTGCATTCTCTCTCCTGACCATCAGGGGGAGACTCCTCTGGTTGTATAGAAGTCTATGCTTCATGTGTTAAAGCTGCATTCTCTCTCCTGACCATCAGGGGGCGACTCCTCTGGTTGTATAGAAGTCTATGCTTCATGTGTTAAAGCTGCATTCTCTCTCCTGACCACCAGGGGGCGACTCCTCTGGTTGTATAGAAGTCTATGCTTCATGTGTTAAAGCTGCATTCTTTCTCCTGACCACCAGGAGGCGACTCCTCTGGTTTTATAGAAATCTATGCTTCATGTGTTAAAGCTGCATTCTCTCTTCTGACCACCAGGGGGCGACTCCTCTGGTTGTATAGAAGTCTATGCTTCATGTGTCTATATAAATGACTCTACTTCTCTCTTGATTCCCTCAGTAAACATTGTAAACATGAGTTTATGGTCTCAATCTCTAGTTTCAAGTCTTCTTCAAGTGCCTCTACGTCATTGAAAGAAGATTTGCATAGAAATAAAGCCGCCGATGACATAGCCCCCCCCCCCCCCGCTGCCCGGCCTCCCCCCGACGGGCAGCGCTCAGTGGTTCGCTCCATCCGGCGCTCCGCTGCTGCTCAGCACCGCCCCGCCGGCCGGCGCGCAGTCGGAGCCGCAGCCCGGTGACAGAGCGCACTCCTCCGCCTCTCCTCCGCCTCTCCTCCGCCTCTCCTCCGCCTCTCCTCCGCCTCTCCTCCCCCTCTCGCCGCAGCCTCTTTGAGCGTTTTTGCCTCCTGCGTTCGGTAGGTCAGTTCTCCCTTCTCCCTCTTTTCTTCCCCTCGTTCTGGCTTTGTTGCTGCTTTCTTCCCCTCCTCTTTCTTGTTTTTCTTTTCTTTTCTTTTTCGCACTGCATCTCAGCAGCCGGTTGGATTTCTGTGTGTAGTGCCGAGTCTTTACCGGAGCTTTTACCCGCTGCTTGTTGCTGGAAGGAAGCCCGGGTTCTGGCTTTTTTTGTTCTATTTTTATTTTTTTATTGGGTGTTTTTATTTTCTACTCTTTTATTCATTTGATATATTTTCTGGCTATTTTTTTTTTTTTCTTTCTTTTCTTATTTTAATTTTTTTTTTTACAAATTCTCTTTTTTGTACCGCACACATGTCTTCTCTAATCTCACAAGATTTATTTTGATTTTCTCGTTTCTCATTCTTCTGTTTGATCTCTTTGATCTCATTCTTGTAGTTGGAATTTTCTTTCTTTCTTTCTTTCTTTCTTTCTTTCTTCTGTTCTTTAAACTTGGATGTTGCGCGCGCAGCATGCCCAGAACGCAGCGAGTATGAGGACGGTGAGCGGGCAGGTGTTCTTCAGCTGATCTTCATCCACGGAACTGCGTTGCTTTGGTCTGAACGATGATCTCAGTTATGAATCTCGGTCAGTGCGTGCGAAAGTGTGTTTAATGCCACACACACACACACACACACACACACACACACACACGCACACACACGCACACACACGCACACACACACACACACACGCACACACAGCAGAGGAGCTGACATGTCGGGCTTTGTGCACGTCCTGTTCTGCGTCCCCGTCACGCACAATATCGGCCGACCAGCTGTTGCTCGATGCAGATCTGAACCTCACGGCAATATGTTGCATGACATGTCAATCTGAATGATTTCTCAATATTTCTAGATGCGTTGTGAGAGTTTGAGTTGTTGAGCTCATCAAAGAGCAATCATGGATCCAGCTGGATGAAGGAGGTAGAAGGGATATCACTATTTAGAGGAATGCTTTAACTCTTATTATTGGTATTATCGCTTTTCGTAGTTTCAGATGAGAAAGAAAGGGTTGCATTTAAGTGCCGTGGCAAAGTGTGGGGGAAAACAAGACTTCCTTTTACTCATCCTACCAGAGCAGAGAATAAACTACTGAAAGACACGGCCGTCATAGCAACGTGGAAACTTATTTCTCCTTTCAACATTATAACTTTGGGGATGTAGTTATTGTCAAAACCATCAGATTGTTTATTCATCAAAGTGACAGATGATTTGCGTGTCACGTGAAACGGAAATAGACACGAGGAGTTCGGTGTGTGTGTGTGTGTCTCCGATGGTGTGTACTTTAAATTAGGACCCATGGCAACATGTTATGTATCATTAGTGGCAACATTGACACATTTATGAAAAGATTGTAATGATAGAAATGATGAAACTGAAACTTGTCTCTCACTTCTCTTCGGGGTCTGCAGGGTTTTTCAATACAGCGCTGTTTTGCAGAAGACTCAAGTGTGATGTGTAGTGGAGCTTTTAAAAAGAAAACACACACACACAACTGTTGCACTCAAGGAAATGTGCTTAATGGAAATCGTTATAAGTTGAAAAATATCTGAAAAAAGAAAGAAAATGACCGTGAAATGAAACTGAATTCATCGAGACTGAAGGTGTACTCCACTCTGTGACGGTGTTTCCTTGTGTGTGTGTGTGTGTGTGTGTGTGTGTGTGTGTGTGTGTGTGTGTGGATCAGTCTGCGCTAACTTCTGACCAAACGACTCTGAAGCCAAATTCATGAGCTCCAAACCAGTGGCTTGATTCTCTCCTCCGTTTTTGGCTTTTCTCTAGTTATTTTTTTTTTTGCTGATGTTTATTATTTTGCATCAGAATAAAAGTCAATGGCTGACGTTCCCCAGTGTCTTTTGTCAAAACAGATGCTTTTAGTTTCTCGGAGGCCTCGCACCCTCTCTCTCGGGTGGATGCTTCCTCAGGTTGAACCCGGACGGAGCCGTTCACGTAGTTTGATGGTAAAGATGGCCGATTCCATCCAGAGATCCTTAACTTCTGACCACACCACTCTGAAGACGAGCTCATGAGCGCCAAACCAGTGGATTGAAACTGTCCTCCGTATTGTTTTTTTCTATATTTCTTTTTTTGCCGACACTTCTAAATTCGTCGCCCAAAAAACTGTCTTGAGAACTGAGCGGCAATACGTTTAAAACGTCAGTTCGTTGCAGAACCGTTGTCCCTCGGTGCTCATCGGTCTACGACTGCATGCGTTTGATGGAAAAGCCAGAAAAAAAACAATAATAATAATTAGAAAATGAATAAATAATGCCTTTGCATTCAAACACTGTCGCGTACCCTTTGGCTCATTAGAGTCGTGTGCGACTCAGTTTGGCTGTTTAATCAAACATGTAGATTCAGAGTTGTGGAGAATATTAAATTGATTTCTGTTTGCGTATTAAAAGGCGTTCTACAATGAGTGGATATTTCTGTTGCTCATGACGGGGGAAGGTCACGGGTTCAGTCTTCTTTGGCGACCTCCTTTCTTTTTAATGTTATCAGCCCATTGAATGTCTTTGTTGAACACTTTGTTCTGATCGGTCTGATTTCTAAAGGTTTGTACTTCTATTATTGTTGTTACAATGCACCTCTCTCTCCGCCTTTCTCTCTAAAGGGGAGTTTTTATTTGCCACTATAGAGGCTGTTGTTGATCACAGGGGGATGTTGGCTGTCTAGTGTGGAGGCTCTCCCTCTCTCTCTCTCTCTCTCTCTCTCTCTCTCTCAAGGTCACTTCATCATGCATTGATTTACTGAATGTTTACATCGTAACTCTACGGGTCCTCTGTTCATCCCGTCTTTGGACCTGTACTTTACTTCCTATTGTCTTTGTACCTGTGCTTTACTTCCTGTTGTCTTTGGACCTGTGCTTTACTTCCTGCTGTCTTTGGACCTGTCCTTTACTTATTGCTATCTTTGGACCTGTGCTTTACTTCCTGTTGTCTTTGTACCTGTGCTTTACTTCCTGTTGTCTTTGGACCTGTGCTTTACTTCCTATTGTCTATGGACCTGTACTTTACTTCCTATTGTCTTTGTACCTGTGCTTTACTTCCTATTGTCTATGGACCTGTACTTTACTTCCTATTGTCTTTGTACCTGTGCTTTACTTCCTATTGTCTTTGTACCTGTGCTTTACTTCCTGTTGTCTTTGGACCTGTGCTTTACTTCCTGCTGTCTTTGGACCTGTCCTTTACTTCCTGCTATCTTTGGACCTGTGCTTTACTTCCTGTTGTCTTTGGACCTGTCCTTTACTTCCTGCTGTCTTTGGACCTGTCCTTTACTTCCTGCTATCTTTGGACCTGTGCTTTACTTCCTGTTGTCTTTGGACCTGTCCTTTACTTCCTGCTGTCTTTGGACCTGTGCTTTACTTCCTATTGTCTATGGACCTGTGCTTTACTTCCTATTGTCTTTGGAGCTGTGCTTTACTTCCTGCTGTCTTTGGACCTGTCCTTTACTTCCTGCTGTCTTTGGACCTGTGCTTTACTTCCTGCTGTCTTTGGAGCTGTGCTTTACTTCCTGCTGTCTTTGGACCTGTCCTTTACTTCCTGCTGTCTTTGGACCTGTGCTTTACTTCCTGCTGTCTTTGGAGCTGTGCTTTACTTCCTGCTGTCTTTGGACCTGTGCTTTACTTCCTATTGTCTATGGACCTGTACTTTACTTCATATTGTCTTTGTACCTGTGCTTTACTTCCTATTGTCTTTGTACCTGTGCTTTACTTCCTGTTGTCTTTGGACCTGTGCTTTACTTCCTGCTGTCTTTGGACCTGTCCTTTACTTCCTGCTATCTTTGGACCTGTGCTTTACTTCCTGTTGTCTTTGGACCTGTCCTTTACTTCCTGCTGTCTTTGGACCTGTCCTTTACTTCCTGCTATCTTTGGACCTGTGCTTTACTTCCTGTTGTCTTTGGACCTGTCCTTTACTTCCTGCTGTCTTTGGACCTGTGCTTTACTTCCTATTGTCTATGGACCTGTGCTTTACTTCCTATTGTCTTTGGAGCTGTGCTTTACTTCCTGCTGTCTTTGGACCTGTCCTTTACTTCCTGCTGTCTTTGGACCTGTGCTTTACTTCCTGCTGTCTTTGGAGCTGTGCTTTACTTCCTGCTGTCTTTGGACCTGTCCTTTACTTCCTGCTGTCTTTGGACCTGTGCTTTACTTCCTGCTGTCTTTGGAGCTGTGCTTTACTTCCTGCTGTCTTTGGACCTGTCCTTTACTTCCTATTGTCTTTGTACCTGTGCTTTACTTCCTGTTGTCTTTGGACCTGTGCTTTACTTCCTGCTGTCTTTGGACCTGTCCTTTACTTATTGCTATCTTTGGACCTGTGCTTTACTTCCTGTTGTCTTTGTACCTGTGCTTTACTTCCTGTTGTCTTTGGACCTGTGCTTTACTTCCTATTGTCTATGGACCTGTACTTTACTTCCTATTGTCTTTGTACCTGTGCTTTACTTCCTATTGTCTATGGACCTGTACTTTACTTCCTATTGTCTTTGTACCTGTGCTTTACTTCCTATTGTCTTTGTACCTGTGCTTTACTTCCTGTTGTCTTTGGACCTGTGCTTTACTTCCTGCTGTCTTTGGACCTGTCCTTTACTTCCTGCTATCTTTGGACCTGTGCTTTACTTCCTGTTGTCTTTGGACCTGTCCTTTACTTCCTGCTGTCTTTGGACCTGTCCTTTACTTCCTGCTATCTTTGGACCTGTGCTTTACTTCCTGTTGTCTTTGGACCTGTCCTTTACTTCCTGCTGTCTTTGGACCTGTGCTTTACTTCCTATTGTCTATGGACCTGTGCTTTACTTCCTATTGTCTTTGGAGCTGTGCTTTACTTCCTGCTGTCTTTGGACCTGTGCTTTACTTCCTGCTGTCTTTGGAGCTGTGCTTTACTTCCTGCTGTCTTTGGACCTGTCCTTTACTTCCTGCTGTCTTTGGACCTGTGCTTTACTTCCTGCTGTCTTTGGAGCTGTGCTTTACTTCCTGCTGTCTTTGGACCTGTGCTTTACTTCCTGCTGTCTTTGGAGCTGTGCTTTACTTCCTGCTGTCTTTGGAGCTGTGCTTTACTTCCTGCTGTCTTTGGACGTGTGCTTTACTTCCTGCTGTCTTTGGACCTGTGCTTTACTTCCTGCTGTCTTTGGACCTGTCCTTTTACTTCCTGCTGTCTTTGGACCTGTGCTTTACTTCATGCTGTTTTTGGACCTGTGCTTTACTTCCTGCTGTCTTTGGACGTGTGCTTTACTTCCTGCTGTCTTTGGACCTGTGCTTTACTTCCTGCTGTCTTTGGACCTGTCCTTTTACTTCCTGCTGTCTTTGGACCTGTGCTTTACTTCATGCTGTTTTTGGACCTGTCCTTTACTTCCTGCTGTCTTTGGAGCTGTGCTTTACTTGCTGCTGTCTTTGGACCTGTCCTTTACTTCCTGCGGTCTTTGGACCTGTCCTTTACTTCCTGCTGTCTTTGGACCTGTCTTTCTTTGCCTCCTGCACAGACTACCGATGTGTCACTTCTACAAGCGGTGCCCTGGATGTCTCTCTGACTCTCGGCAGCAGTATGGCTGCAGGGTGTCTTCAGGTTGTGGTGCAGCCGGCTCCTCCATCTTGAATATAGAATAGTGAAGAAAACAGCAGGCGGTCTGTTTTAATTGAAACAACAGAAACCCTGTTGTCCTGTGTTGTGTCTGTGAACCTACTGGATGAATATGAAAGGCTTTCCGAGTTTAGCCTCAGGCCAACTTCAATGGGGACAACAACAACTAACCAGTGGAGCTTAAGGCAATTTAAAAATTCATTGTAAACATGAGTTTTTGGTCTCAATCTCTAGTTTCAAGTCTTCTTCAATACAGTGTGATGTTCATTTAGTAAATGATCGTCCATTTAGAGTGAAACAGACCATAAGGCAGGGTATGCTTTAGGGCGGGGCTACCTCTGATTGACAGGTCACTTCCACGGCGTTTATCCGTGTTTTCGTGTGACAACTTCATGAAAGTGAGTTGTAACATTTTGGTCGCCTAAAAATGTATTATTCAGTGTTCAGTGGTTCTTAGCTCCACCCCTCGAGAATCCTCTCTGGTTGCAAGAAAACCAAGATGGCGTCGGCCAAATGCTTCAAAGCCGTAGTCCACACACCCATTGGTCAATGCATCCACTTTGTACTTGTCTTTATCCAACCTCCTCCGCCCATTGAATTGGCCTTTCCCACCCCATTGATTCAGATGTTTAATGATTAATAAGGAAAACATGAATGCACCAGACTGTGTGCATTATGATCTGTATATTAAATTGGACCAACGCGGCTCAATTAACCTCCAAATAAATCGTGAAGACATGAAATCATTCCTCAACTTCTGTATTACATTTTTCTGTACGCACTTGTAAACAAGAAGCTCTTCCACTCGCTGAGGGAAACGCATTTTTCATTTGAGCGATCGATTCCACAGAAACTAATTACATTCATTTCAACAGAAACACAAGAATACGGCCCTTCACTTAAATGATCTATAATATTATATATTGATCATTTAATGATCCAATGATTCATTCAGCTGTGGGCTCTGAAAGCTGGAACATTGCCCCCGTGGTATGACAAATGTAAATATAGGGAAAACTCATTATGGCGTCGTTGCCAGATATGCACACACACACACACACACACACACACACACACACACACACACACACACACACACCAACATGTACCACAACTACCCATACATCACGAACCAACCACCCAAATAGGAGCCATTTTTAAACCGTTGACATTCCCTGAATTACTCCCAGAGAGACAATCAGTGTGCGAGAACCACAATTATTTAAATATATTTATATATATATAATTTGCGCAGGCGAGCACACAAAGACTGAACCCATCAAGTTTTCTGATTGTGAGGATAGTCGTTGGTTTCACTAAAGGGCCGAGCAATTTATATTAATGCGCGTTTCTTGTCCTCCCAAGTTTTCCTCACGTTTGGAAATTCATCAAAGTGGCGTTTGAAGTCGCCGCCACGAATGTCGGGTTGACGGAATTTGATAACTTGACAAATTGTTTCACACGGCATCAATAATTCAACAAAGCAAAAGAGAGAGAGAGAAAAAAAGTTATCTAACAATGTGCACAAGAAAGTGGAATCATCCCAGACTCAATAAATATATATTTATATATATACATACATATACTGTATATACATATATATATAAATATATATATTATATATATATAATATAAATATATATATATATTTATATATATATATATATTATATATATATAAATATATATATATATTATATATATATTATATAAATATATATATATATTATATCTAGATTAATTTTTTTAATATAGATTTATTTATAGATATATTTATATATATATATACACTGTGCCACAGTAATATTTGTCAGTCAATAGTGACGATAAGAAAAGTGTTCATTGTAAGTTTGTGCTGTTTGACGTGAGTGACACCTACGCGCATCCCGCCCACACAGTCTGATTGACAGCTGATCCCTGGGAGATATATACATATATTTATATATGGAGTGGAGGTGGACAAAAAGTCAACTATGATTGTATTTGTCATGTGACTTTAACCCACATGGTGAACTCTTCCTCAACCTAACCAATAGTTTTGTTTAAAAAGTTTCCTGTGAAGACGGAAGTTTATTTTGAAAATACCGCACAGAAAGAATCCACGAGTCGCTGGTTTCCTTTGAAAGAAGCTCGAAAGATGAGTGACTTGAGACCTCATGTGAACCGTTGCATCAGACACCGTGCAGTACAACACACACACACACACACACACACACACACACACACACACACACACACACACACAGTTACTGACTGGTGTACCAATGTCTCAATTTTCTGAAAATCCAATAAAAAAAAAAATTCTTCTGTTTTTGGCTAATCCAGTTAGTTGAAAGACCCCCCTAAACATAAATAAAATAAAAAATCCTGTTCACCCAATACAATCATCATATACTACTTTTCATTACAGTGAACATTGAAAAATCAATTAGAAATTTGGCCCGACATGAAGAGGCGTGAGTTTTGTCTTCATCATTTTGTTGTTAGCGCATTAAAAATGTTCTCTGGAAACGTTCTCTAACAAAACGTAACGACGCCATGAAAACCACCTGCTTCCTCTTTTCTCTCTCTCTTTTCTCTCTCTCTTTTCTCTCTCTGTCTTCTCTCTCTCTCTTTTCTTTGAGCGACGCCGGTTCCTTTTCTCCATTTGCTTGTTTCCTTTTCCTGAAACAGAGCTCATGAATATGCTCATGAATATGCTTCGGTTGCTCCGCCTGACTGACCGCCGATGGACCCGGTCGACTGCTCGTTTACCGGCCTGTCGACTGGCTGACTGGTCTGCTTTCTGTCAGCATCTCTCTCTCTCTCTCTCTCTCTCTCTCTCTCTCTCTCTCTCTCTCTCTCTTTCTCTCTCTCTCTCTCCGACTTCTGCCAACATTTTCAACTAAACTCTCATTAATGCAAATTGCCTGCGCTCTCTCTTTGCTCGAACATACACAGCCCATCCACTGTGTGTGTGTGTGTGTGCGTGTGTGTGTGTGCGTGTGTGCGTGTGTGTGTGTGTGTGTAGTCAGGAGTCAAGAGGAAACTCAACCACCTCCCTGAATCAGCAGAAACAGATGGAAACCTCCTCCTCCTCTCCGTCCTTTGCTTTCTTTCTGTTGTCCTCTCTCTCTTTTATTCATACATGAAGCATAGACTTCTATACAACCAGAGGAGTCGCCCCCTGGTGGTCAGGAGAGAGAATGCAGCTTTAACACATGAAGCATTGACTTCTATACAACCAGAGGAGTCTCCCCCTGGTGGTCAGGAGAGAGAATGCAGCTTTAACACATGAAGCATGGACTTCTATACAACCAGAGGAGTCGCCCCCTGGTGGTCAGGAGAGAGAATGCAGCTTTAACACATGAAGCATGGACTTCTATACAACCAGAGGAGTCGCCCCCTGGTGGTCAGGAGAGAGAATGCAGCTTTAACACATGAAGCATGGACTTCTATACAACCAGAAGAGTCGCCCCCTGGTGGTCAGGAGAGAGAATGCAGCTTTAACACATGAAGCATAGACTTCTATACAACCAGAGGAGTCGCCCCCTGGTGGTCAGGAGAGAGAATGCAGCTTTAACACGTGAAGCATAGACTTCTATACAACCAGAGGAGTCGCCCCCTGGTGGTCAGGAGAGAGAATGCAGCTTTAACACATGAAGCATAGACTTCTATACAACCAGAGGAGTCGCCCCCTGGTGGTCAGGAGAGAGAATGCAGCTTTAACACGTGAAGCATAGACTTCTATACAACCAGAGGAGTCGCCCCCTGGTGGTCAGGAGAGAGAATGCAGCTTTAACACGTGAAGCATAGACTTCTATACAACCAGAGGAGTCGCCCCCTGGTGGTCAGGAGAGAGAATGCAGCTTTAATACATGAAGCATAGACTTCTATACAACCAGAGGAGTCGCCCCCTGGTGGTCAGGAGAGAGAATGCAGCTTTAACACGTGAAGCATAGACTTCTATACAACCAGAGGAGTCGCCCCCTGGTGGTCAGGAGAGAGAATGCAGCTTTAACACATGAAGCATAGACTTCTATACAACCAGAGGAGTCGCCCCCTGGTGGTCAGGAGAGAGAATGCAGCTTTAACACATGAAACTTCTATACAACTCGTCTTTGTCTGGAAGCCTCATTCATAATGTGGAGGTTTTAAACTCTGTATTTCTGCACAGTTGCAGATTAAAATGAGGCTAATACTAATTAGATTCCAGGGGTGACTGTTCATAATTGGGTTTCTAAAACATTTGCCAAAAAAACACAAAGCGTTTGAATGAATAAGAAATGTGGACACAGCAGTTTTTTAAGGGAATGGGAGATGACGCTCTCTGTGACTCGCACCATCTAATTAGCCAAAGTGTCCTGAGTGCGTTGGCACCGAGTCGTCCACCGCCGTGGATGATGGGATGTCTTTGGTTCATTTGAAGTGTTTTTGGTTATTGACCAAGGTTTTTGTGACTAAAGGGAAAGAGTTGCACTGGATGAAAAGAGGGATCAACAAACTTATTAGGATTCATCCCAAAAATTGTCAAAACATCGAACGTCAAATGTATTCTTTTATTGCCTTTTTTACACCAAATCTTCAGCTGTCCTTGGAAGCTGACCACCCTCTCTGAGGAAGAGAGAGACGGAGAGCTGGAAGCAGCGTTAACGAGGCTGTGAGGGAGGGAGCGCTCTGATTGGTTCAGGCTCGTTTCCCAGCAGCTCTGTGAGACCGAGGTTGAGTTTCATTACCTGCTCTGTTCTGACCTTCGGCTGGTCAGACGATAACCAGCTTATTAATATGACCCCTACACACACACACACACACACACAGAAATGAACATATCCCTGTGTATTTTTCTTGTGTGTGGGCATGTGTGTGTGTGTGTGTGTGTGTGTGTGTGTGTGCGGTCTAATTACAATCCACAGGCATTACAGTACAATGGTAGAAGAATGAAAGAGATATTAAAACTGTGTGTGTTCTCAAAGAGATGCAAATCTAACCTGCTGGGAAGATTGGCTTCCCTTCTGATATTTTATTACTGAGAACACACACACACACACACACACACACACACACACACACACACACACACACACACACACACACACACACACACACACACACATTTCACCGTTTGTGTTCTTCTTTTTATTAAAGAAAAACAATCACACAGCTTCTATTAATTTTTTAATTTAAATGTTTGGTTTTTGGTGCAACAAAACACATTTAACACGTTCGGGTTATTTCTATATATACATATACATATATATTTCTATATATATATGTATAATTATTCTATATTTATTTATATTTATTCTATAGAAATATATTTCTTTAAATATATTTCTCTATATATTTATTTCTATATATATTTCTCTCTATTTATTTATTCTGTATTTATTTATATCTATTCTATATTTCTATATACATATATACATTTATTCTATATTTCTATTGAAATATATTTCTATATATATATTTCTATACATATTTATTCTATAGTTCTACAGAAATATATTTCTATATATATCTCTATAAATATATTTCTATACATATGTATATATTTCTATAGAAATACATTTCTATACATATGTATTCTATAGTTCTACAGAAATATATTTCTATATATATATTTCTATACATATGTATTCTATATTTCTATAGAAGTATATTTATATACATACATTTCTATACATATGTATTCTACATTTCTATAGAAATATATTAATATATATATATCTCTATAAATATATTTATATATATACATTACTATACATATGTATTCTATATTTCTATAGATATATATTTCTATATATATCTATAAATATATTTCTATATATACATTACTATACATATGTATTCTATATTTCTATAGAAATATATTTCTATATATATCTATAAATATATTTCTATATATACATTACTATACATATGTATTCTATATTTCTATAGATATATATCTCTATAAATATAGATAAATCTTTAGATATATTTATATATATATCTATAAATATATTTCTATATATACATTACTATACATATGTATTCTATATTTCTATAGATATATATCTCTATAAATATAGATAAATCTTTAGATATATGTATATCTATATCTATAAATATATTTATATATATATATCTATAAATATGTTTCTATATATACATTACTATACATATGTATTCTATATTTCTATAGATATATATCTCTATAAATATAGATAAATCTTTAGATATATTTCTATATATATCTATAAATATATTTCTATATATATCTATAAATATATTTCTATATATACATTACTATACATATGTATTCTATATTTCTATAGATATATATCTCTATAAATATAGATAAATCTTTAGATATATTTATATATATACACACTGTGCCACGGTAATATTTGTCAGTCAATCGTGACGATAAGAAAAGTGTTCAGAGCTCATTGTAAGTTGGCGCATTGTTTGACATGAGTGACACCTCCCGCCCACGCTCCTCCCGCCCACACAGGCTGATTGACAGCTGATCCCTGGGAAAACGCAGCGCAGCAGCAAGCTGGAAAAAAGAAATGGATTCCTCGATGTTCCTCGATGTTCCTCGATGTTCCTCGATGTTCCTCCGTCCTTTTTCTCCTGTTTTAAACTAACATTGTAGCAAAATCTGAAGGTTTTTTATTCGGTTTGTTACAACAGCGCGTCTTTTATTATTAATTGATGATCCTAGAAAACGTATCGAAGGAACCTGGAAAACGAGTCGCAGGAACCTGGAAAACGTATCGAAGGAACCTGGAAAACGAGTCGCAGGAACCTGGAAAACGAGTCGCAGGAACCTGGAAAACGTATCGAAGGAACCTGGAAAACGTATCGTGGGAACCTGGAAAACGTATCGCAGGAATCTGGAAAACGTATCGTGGGAACCTGGAAAACGAGTCGCAGGAACCTGGAAAACGAGTCGCAGGAACCTGGAAAACGAGTCGCAGGAACCTGAAAAACGTATCGAAGGAACCTGGAAAACAAGTCGCAGGAACCTGGAAAACGTATCGAAGGAACCTGGAAAACGAGTCGCAGGAACCTGGAAAATGTATCAATGAACCTGGAAAACGTATCGAATGAACCTGAAAAACGTATCGTGGGAACCTGGAAAACGAGTCGCAGGAACCTGGAAAATGTATTGAATGAACCTGGAAAACGTATCGAATGAACCTGAAAAACGTATTGTGGGAACCTGGAAAACGTATCGCGGGAAACCTGGAAAACGTATCGAAGGAACCTGGAAAACGAGTCGCAGGAACCTGGAAAATTTATCAAATGAACCTGGAAAACGAGTCGCAGGAACCTGAAAAACGTATCGAAGGAACCTGGAAAACGAGTCGCAGGAACCTGGAAAACGTATCGAAGGAACCTGGAAAACGAGTCACAGGAACCTGGAAATCGTATCGAATGAACCTGAAAAACGTATTGTGGGAACCTGGAAAATGTATCGCGGGAAACCTGGAAAACGTATCGAAGGAACCTGGAAAACGAGTCGCAGGAACCTGGAAAATGTATCAAATGAACCTGGAAAACGAGTCGCAGGAACCTGGAAAATGTATCGAATGAACCTGGAAAACGTATCGAATGAACCTGGAAAACGTATCGAATGAACCTGGAAAGCGTATCGTGGGAACCTGGAAAACGTATCGCAGGTAATCTGGAAAACGTATCGCGAGAAACCTGGAAAACATATTCCAGGAATCTGGGAAACGAATCGCAGGAACCTTGAAAACTCCTTTTTGTTGACATGTTTACCTTCATTAAGAAGCTCCATCACATTCAATCCAACTGAAACCAGTTGCTTCATTATTTCCAGGCTGTAACGCAACACGCTCTGATACCCGGAGACGCTAGCTGGGGTCGATTGAGCGCCTTGCTCAAGGGCAGCTGGGCGCCAAACGGAGCATGCATTCCTGGAGAATGAATGTATTCTCATTAAATATTAAATATAACACCTCAGGGGGGGGGGGAGGGGGGGGGAGGGCGGACTCTTAAGAGAGAGAACTTCAAATGTGCCGGTCAGCAAAACTCATGAAACACCGACACCTCTTCAATAAGAGGATTCACGCTCTATTTTTCATCTCTGTATTAATTAATACAGCTGCACCACCAAAGTGTTTTATTGGCTGTGTTACTGGGTTCAGGGAGAACAGGGAGGAGTCTGCAGAACAGGGAGGAGCCAGCAGAAGAGGGAGGGGTCATCAGAACAGGGAGGAGCCAGCAGAAGAGGGAGGAGTCAGCAGAATAGGGAGGGGTCATCAGAACAGGGAGGAGTCAGCAGAATAGGGATCCAATTCATAAATGTTTTCCCTCTTGTCTCTGTAGGTTAATAAGGTGAGATGAGATAACATTATTCTTTATTGGTCCCCCAGTGGGGACATTTGCAGGATTACAGTAGCATATTAAAGAAAGCAATCAAAAACAAGTATTATTAAGTGATGAACAGTAGAAAGTAGAATTCCACAATAACTGTTAATAATAAGTGTTAATTTAAATATGGAATATGGAGAGGAACACGCATTAAAGTGCACTGTATTTATGTTCTGTGAGTGTGTGTGTGTGTGTGTGTGTGTGTGTGTGTGAGTGTGTGTGTGTTGGGGGGTGGGGGGTGGGGGGCGATGAAGGGATGGAGAGGTAGAACGTGAAGGAAGGATGGTGATTTAATCTGGTTAGTTCTTCCATTACCCACAAATGTGATGAGAGGAGTCATCGAGGGAGGAGGGAAGTGTGCAAGGAAAGGACGGATGGGAGGGAGGAAAAGGCCCCGACTGAAAGGAGAAGGAAAGTAGGAGGAAGGAAGGAAGGAAGGGGAAGATGTGAAGGAGGGAGAGAAGGTGATGAAACATGGTGAATGGGATCAGATGTGATTTTGAATCTCTGGGGAGGAAAAAAAAAAGATGAACCCGCCGATGACTAAAAATGCAAAATGAAGTGAAAAATGCAAAATGGAAGGAGGAGTGGAGGTTTAAAGGGAGTCTGAAGGAGTCACTTTGTAACGTTTTGACAGCCTCCATTGTTTCAACTCCACCCGGCTTTTGACTTTTTGGGACCGATTTCACAATTCTTTCCATATTCCTCGGGTCGCCCAAGACGGAGGGCCGAAGGACTGAAGGGTGAAGGAAACGAGGAGGTGAGCGAGGAAGGAGGAAAATCTATTGTGAGAGAAATATATATATATGTATATAATAAATATATATATATATAAATCCTTTGTCACCCGCAGCGTGATCGGTCCTCCTCGTTGTTTGAAGCTCATTAAAGTTATTAATAACCACTGAGAGCAACTGGTGTGAAGAACAAGAAGGTTCACCTCTGTTCATGTCCACTTAAGGTGGAAGCATTGGTCACATTAACACGGGACTTTCACCCAGGAGACCTCTGTTCATGTCCACTTAAGGTGGAAGCATTGGTCACATTAACACGGGACTTTCACCCAGGAGACCTCTGTTCATGTCCACTTAAGGTGGAAGCATTGGTCACATTAACACGGGACTTTCACCCAGGAGACCTCTGTTCATGTCCACTTAAGGTGGAAGCATTGGTCACATTAACACGGGACTTTCACCCAGGAGACCTCTGTTCATGTCCACTTAAGGTGGAAGCATTGGTCACATTAACACGGGACTTTCACCCAGGAGACCTCTGTTCATGTCCACTTAAGGTGGAAGCATTGGTCACACTAACACGGGACTTTCACCCAGGAGACCTCTGTTCATGTCCACTTAAGGTGGAAGCATTGGTCACATTAACACGGGACTTTCACCCAGGAGACCTCTGTTCATGTCCACTTAAGGTGGAAGCATTGGTCACACTAACACGGGACTTTCACCCAGGAGACCTCTGTTCATGTCCACTTAAGGTGGAAGCATTGGTCACATTAACACGGGACTTTCACCCAGGAGACCTCTGTTCATGTCCACTTAAGGTGGAAGCATTGGTCACATTAACACGGGACTTTCACCCAGGAGACCTCTGTTCATGTCCACTTAAGGTGGAAGCATTGGTCACATTAACACGGGACTTTCACCCAGGAGACCTCTGTTCATGTCCACTTAAGGTGGAAGCATTGGTCACATTAACACGGGACTTTCACCCAGGAGACCTCTGTTCATGTCCACTTAAGGTGGAAGCATTGGTCACATTAACACGGGACTTTCACCCAGGAGACCTCTGTTCATGTCCACTTAAGGTGGAAGCATTGGTCACATTAACACGGGACTTTCACCCAGGAGACCTCTGTTCATGTCCACTTAAGGTGGAAGCATTGGTCACATTAACACGGGACTTTCACCCAGGAGACCTCTGTTCATGTCCACTTAAGGTGGAAGCATTGGTCACACTAACACGGGACTTTCACCCAGGAGACCTCTGTTCATGTCCACTTAAGGTGGAAGCATTGGTCACATTAACACGGGACTTTCACCCAGGAGACCTCTGTTCATGTCCACTTAAGGTGGAAGCATTGGTCACACTAACACATGACTTTCACCCAGGAGACTGCTGCTCATGTCCACTTTGACTTATTTTACATTTGTTGATTCAGATACACACATTGTGTATGTGTGTGTGTGTGTGTGTGTGTGTGTGTGTGTGTGTGTATGTATGTGTGTGCATTTCATTCAAAAGCTTTTACCGGAAGCCTTTTTACTCAAGGTCTAAATCCTCGTTGTGACATTTCAATTTAAAACGCGTGAAAGACGACGAGGAGAGACGCTCTTTGATTAAAACACTGTTGCATTCTGGGAAAAGCGAGCCGAAGACAATGCTGCCAAAATTAATAACACAGAGGAAATACACACCGGATGTTTTTAATCGACTTTGAAGCTCGTTGCTGTAAAACAACCAAAGCTGCCTGCAGACCCATGAACGTGTTAGTGGGGTTTAAATGCTCTTTATTGGTAAAAGAAAAACTTATATAATGCAAAGAATCAACATCACACACACACACACACACACACACACACACACATTCCGACAAAGTAATTTTGAAGACGACTCGGGCGCTCTGTGAAAAGATTATGAACAAAGCAGAAACCTGCAGTTGTGCTTTTCTTTTATTATTTATATAAACCTCCACATCATCTCTCTAATGAAGGTCTGTGGTCTCGTCAGGTGGTTCTCCCCCCCCCCCCCCCCCCCCCCCCCCCCCCCCCCCCCCGCTGGCCTCCAGCCCCCCCACAGCGCTCCATGAAGGGATCAAACACGCGAGTGCTCGTACCGGAGCGCTAACGCTCACCAGTCGAGGTTAGATTCAAAGACGACCAGCAGTATTATGGGAAGTAAGTGGAACATTTGCAGAGCCACTTACCAGAATATATATACATATATATATGTATATATATAGAATATCTATATATATAAATATATATAGATATATATATCTATATATATATTTACGTATATATATACGTATATATATGTATTTATATATAATATCTATATATATGGATATATAGATATATCTATATAGAATACATATTATATATATGTAGAGCCACTTACCAGAATATATATATATATATATATATATATATATAATATACTGTATATATTATATATATGGATATATATAATAATATATACATTGTAAATATATATGTATAAATAAATAAATATATATATATATATATATATATATATATATATATATATATATATATATATAGGGTTTTGGTGGCAATTGTGACATCATCTTCCTCAGAAAGTTCTTGGGTTCACTGCATTCAGGGAATAAGTTCAAAGTCTCAGATATTTTATGATCAATTTGGTTAAAAGTGTTTTTATTTGGTCAAATAATTTAGACAGCACTGTTGACAATCAGAATAATGTTCACTCTCCAGTAATTAAAGGGTCCAAACTCATAACAAAGGCCCATCTGAAGTCACTAAATTGCAGCTTGACAAAACCATCCCATAATTAATGGAAAAAGATGTAAAGACAGATGCTCCAACCATCTGATCATCATCGTGGCATTTTTTACGTTTTCCGTCAGTCTTTGACAAAATGTTTTTTAATGCCTCGTGTCAACGTTGATTTATTTGTCACTTCTCTACTTAAGTAATTAATTTGAACCCCAAACCCAATCTTTTATAAGTTGAACGTGCAGGTGGGGGCACTGTGTGCCGTTTTGCATCCTGTCCTCCAGCTCCCGGTAACAACGTTACGGGACGACGGACTCCACCGAAAGGTCGAAGCAGAAGGTTCTTTGGTTCAAGTCGGCTCCAATTTGGTTTTAATGTGTTTCAACGACACGAGGTTTGTCACCAAAGGGCTCGCAGAGACGAGAGTGACACCAAGGCACATTGAGAGAGAGACGCTGAATGTGTGAGGACAGAGAGTCGTATATAGATATAGATATATATATATATATATATATATATATATATATCTCGTCAGTCAAACTTTCTTTCACACTGAGATGATTAACATTCATTTGAAGGCTACACTGGACCCCCGGCTGCTCCATAATTACTAAGGACGGCTTCAAAGCAGCGATAACATGTGTAAGTTGCTTTGGATAAAAGCAACAGTGTAATGTAATGTCACTAATCATATCTATATATATATATATATATATAAATATATATATATATATTTTTTTTATTGGGTTTTTATCTTTTATTTAATTAATTGTGCTATCTATACATATATATATATATATATATATATATATATATATATATAGATATGATTAGTGACATTACATTACACTGTTGCTTTTGAAAACATGGTTGCTCCATTAACCCGGAAGGAACGACTTTATCGCATGTTTGATGTCGTCAACAAGTTGGTGTTTAATTGACATCGGTGCTGCCTCTTCGTGGTCTCGTCATGAAATTAAAATGAATTACATTTTTTTTAAAAGGTTCGTCGACAAACATATTTTGTCATTATTTTTGCAGAATTTTAAAAAAAAATGAACCGTGCTGGTTGAGCCAGTGGAACCAGGCCCGTAGAGATCAGTAGAGGGGGGGGGGGGGGGGGGGGGTGGGGCCTCGCGTGGCAATTTTGTTGTTGTTGTTGTTGTTGTTTTTAATCCAACACTAGCCAGCGCACTCGGCCGTATTGCGGCTAAGTGTCGGCTGACTCGACTGTGTTCCGGCTCGATGCGGACAAATGTGAGCCACCTTTGGCACATTTCACCGTTGCCATGTCTGGCCCAGGTGTAGCTGTTACGGACATGGGCAGATTCTGTCTGAGACATGGCAACCGGTTTATCGGCTGCCGAATCTGGGCCGAATAATGTAATAAATAAATAATATTACATTACGTAATAACATTAAGATATCCCTCAAAGTTGTCTCTCTCATATAAAGCTACACAATAAAAAAAGTATTTTAAACTGCCTTTATAAGTTTTAAATAATAGTTGGAAAGGCAATCGTAACAGGCAACCACTAGGGTCTTTATGATTTAGTGAACACGCTAATATTAAAACACAACTCCATACTATCAAGTGTGCCTGATGTAGCCACGGCCATCAAATTATTTCTGACAATACCCGTGACTGTCGCAAGCGCTGAAAGGTCATTTTCCAAGCTAAAACGTCATTTTCCAAGCTAAAACTGATCAAAACATATCTCAGAAGCTCCATGTCACAAGAGAGGCTGTCCGGTCTGGCCATCCTTAGCATAGAGAATAAACGTGCCAGTTTAGATGTAAAGAGCGTGGTTAAAGACTTTGCACACAGATTTGCTAAAAGAAGCGCACGTGTATTCAAATGCAAACCTGTAGAAAGTAGCCTACCGGTGTATCGACTATATGTAGGCATATTTGTTATGTTGTTGTAACACATGTTCTGTTTGAGCTGTTTGATAGGCCCTAGCATATGTTTTGTTTCTGTTGGAATACATTTGTTCTCTGTTTGAGCTGTTTTTTTCTGATTGAATAAATGTTCCTCAAAAGAAAAGCTTGGGTCCTGTTCGTTTATCTTTGGATAATGACCGCCGGACAATACATTATTCTGCAGGGGGGCCTCATGTGTTTCCGTTACTGAGTGGAACCAATCACTCAACGACAGGTTTTCGTGGCGGGTGTTCAGAGCTCCGTCCTTTTCACTGTGGGTCAGTGGCTAGCAGGTCCGTCTTTCAATCGGGTTGGTGGTTCAATCCTCGGCCAGCAAGACACTTAAACTTAAATTGCTCCCTGTAGCTGTTCTACAGTGTATGAATGTAAAATGACTGTAAGTCGCTTTGGATAAAAGTGTCAGCTAAATGTAACGTATTGTAATGTAATGTATTGTAATGTAATGTAATGTAACTTAACGTAACATATTGTAATGTAACGTATTGTAATGTAACGTATTGTAATGTAACGTATTGTAATGTAATGTAATGTAACTTAACGTAACATATTGTAATGTAACGTATTGTAATGTAATGTAATGTAACGTAACGTATTATAATGTAAAGTATTATAATGTAACGTATTGTAACGTAATGTATTGTAATGTAACGTAATGTAACGTAATGTAATGTAACATATTGTAACATATTATAATGTAATGTAATGTAACGTATTATAATGTAACGTATTGTAACGTAACGTATCGTAATGTAACGTAACTTATTGTAATGTAACTTATTGTAATGTAACTTATTGTAATGTAACTTAACGTAACGTAATGTAACGTAACATATTGTAACGTAATGTAATGTAACGTAATATAATGTAACGTAATGTAATGTAACGTAATGTAACGTAACATATTGTAACATAATGTAATGTAACGTAATGTAACATAATGTAACGTATTGTAACGTATTGTAACGTAATGTAACTTATTGTAATGTAATGTAACGTATTGTAACTTATTGTAATGTAATGTAACGTATTGTAACGTAATGTAACGCATTGTAATGTAATGTAACGTAACGTAACGTATTGTAATCCGCTGCCCGATCGTTCAGTTGCTACAAATGAAGTGTGCAATGAATGTTTCTTCTCAGGCCAGAAACTTAGTCACATTTTTTATTAGATTAACAAATATGACAGGGCTGCATGATGACGGGATTTGGCCGATCGGATAAACATGAGAAAACCCCCCCGCCCCCCCTCCACCCTGAGATTATCTTCCAACATCGCCTCAAAAGAAGAAGAAGAAGAAGAAGAGTCGAGCAGCTGTGCGTCATCATTTACTTTGTCAAACACGCATCAAAACCCCAAAAGAACCGCCTCCGCTTTCATGAGGAAGGAAGTTTGTTCAGGTCCAAGAATAAAAACTAAATGAAATGAATTCTCTGGCGAGGATGAAAAGGAAACTCGGCCCAGAAGAGCTGAAGAGAGATTATTCATTTAAAAGATTTAGAAAATCACAGATTCGTGAATCGAAAATAGACGTGCGCCTCTTTGAGCTGCCAGCTGTGTCCGTCACTTAAAGTGGTCAGCCGGCATTTAAGTGTGTGTGGGTGTTGCCAGGAAACACTTAAACACACACACACACGTAGAGTCCATTCTGGTTACTGTGTACAGTAATGGGAAGATAATCATGCAGGTAGCTGTCGTCTCTTTGTGCTCGAGGGAGGTACTCATTGTGTGAGTTTTGATTTATGGCAACGAGCTCGTCGACCGCCCACGACGCGCCGTATTTCTCTCTCTCCGTCTCGCTCGGAAAACCATCTGGTCGGAGGCGG
Source organism: Cyclopterus lumpus (assembly GCF_009769545.1). NCBI lineage: Eukaryota > Metazoa > Chordata > Actinopteri > Perciformes > Cyclopteridae > Cyclopterus > Cyclopterus lumpus. The sequence goes on along the minus strand of NC_046970.1, from coordinate 24,633,519 downwards.
AATTCAATGTTAACGCGGTCGGGGCCGTCGGTTTAGTGGCAAACGTTGAAGATATGAAATAAATACAAAAACACCAGCTGGATGTGATGAAATAAGAATGTTGTGCAACTCACACATCCTGATGAATGTATGGATTTTGTTCATTGTCTCAGATATTAATTGGAAGATCTTATTTTCTTTGGTTGTGTTCCCGATGTTCGCTCGTAGGTTTCTACAACAGTTCTGTCGCGTGATTCAAAATCCATCGTAATCTGGGAGAAAATATATTTCCCTCGAAAGTTAAGTTACAACCAGGTTTCACCGCTCTGATTGGTTGGTTGTTAAACTCACCGCTCTGATTGGTTGGTTGTTAAACTCACCGCTCTGATTGGTTGGTGGTTAAACTCTCTGCTCTGATTGGTTGGTGGTTAAACTCTCTGCTCTGATTGGTTGGTTGTTAAACTATCTGCTCTGATTGGTTGGTGGTTAAACTCACCGCTCTGATTGGTTGGTGGTTAAACTCACCGCTCTGATTGGTTGGTTGTTAAACTCTCTGCTCTGATTGGTTGGTTGTTAAACTATCTGCTCTGATTGGTTGGTGGTTAAACTCACCGCTCTGATTGGTTGGTGGTTAAACTCACCGCTCTGATTGGTTGGTGGTTAAACTCACCGCTCTGATTGGTTGGCATATTTAAAATGTTAAACAATCGTCTCGGGGGAAGGTAACATCTCCGATAATGGATCCTTTGATGGTCCAGATTCTTAAATAAAAGAACAACGATAATACAAACAATAAAACTAATCTCAGCAGTTTGTTTAAGGACATTAAATTAAACCCATCTCCCCTTTCTCTCTTTTATTTCCACTCGCTCACTTTTTCACCCCAAGGTAATACCCAGAATCCATTGCTTTGACGTCAAAAGTTCACATGCTGCCCACCCGTCTCTCGCCTTCATCTCCAGGGAATTCTGTTACGGATGTGTGTGTGTGTGTGTGTGGCGCAGAGGGAGGTGTCGTTTCAGAGTGTTGAAGCCGGACATTAAGAACATTAAGTGAAGTTAATAGGCGGACGCCTCAGACGCTAATGGCTTCGTTGTGAAATTGGCTTGAAAATTTAATTCCAAATTGCAGTGGAAGCTCAAACTCGTTCTGCTGGTCGTTCGACAGAAAGTAACTTAAACAAAATGTCCGGGGCAGGTTGTAATGGAGCTCGCTCATCTGGAGGAACGAGGGGGCAATAATTAAAAAAGTGTCGCTCCTCGGGGGCCAAATGCAAGAGAAGGAGATGAGTGATGGAGGGGTTGAAAGAAAGATGAGGCTAAAAGAGAGGGAGAGATACTAAATGTGAGAGGAGAAGAGACGCTAAGCCGATGAGATACTGAGAGTTAAAGAGGAAAAGAGATAATGTGGGATGGAAGGAGCAAGGTAGAGAGAGAGAGAGAGGCGTAGAGGTAGAGAGAGAGAGGCAGAAAGAGAGGTAGAGGTAGAGAGAAAGGGGTAGAGGTAGAGAGAGGTAAAGAGAGAGATGTAGAGAGAGGTAGAGAGAGATGTAGATAGAGGTAGAGAGAGATGTAGAGAGAGGTATAGAGGTAAAGAGATAGATGTAGATAGAGGTAGAGAGAGATGTAGATAGAGGTAGAGAGAGATGTAGATAGAGGTAGAGAGAGATGTAGAGAGAGGTATAGAGGTAAAGAGAGAGATGTAGATAGAGGTAGAGAGAGATGTAGATAGAGGTAGAGAGAGAGATGTAGATAGAGGTAGAGAGGTAAAGAGATAGATGTAGATAGAGGTAGAGAGGTAAAGAGAGATGTAGATAGAGGTAGAGAGAGAGATGTAGATAGAGGTAGAGAGGTAAAGAGAGAGATGTAGATAGAGGTAGAGAGAAAGATGTAGATAGAGGTAGAGAGGTAAAGAGAGAGATGTAGATAGAGGTAGAGAGAAAGATGTAGATAGAGGTAGAGAGAGGTAAAGAGAGAGATGTAGATAGAGGTAGAGACAGAGATAGAGGTAGAGAGAGGGAGAGAGGCAGAAAGAGAGAGGTAGAGAGAGAGAGATGTAGATAGAGGTAGAGAGAGAGAGAGGTGCATTGGGACCGCCTCAAAAAGGCTTCTTCATAAAACCAAACAGGACGAAGAGAACAGATCATAATTATTTTCAATGTTTCTTCTCATATCAGACTTTGGTTAAAGAATAGTTCACGTTGAAACAGGAGGGGTAACTCCTGGTGCGATATGGTATGAACCATATGAGGATGCGTCCACTGGGAACTGACGTGCATGTGAAGCAGTTTGGGACAAAACTTTGGGTTGAATGCAAACTTCCCCCTTGGTTTAATAAGTAATGAGCCTTTAAAAGTTTAATACCGCAGTAATGTGGTTATTGGCGGTGAAAAAAAGGACCTTCGGTTTCTAGTCATGTTTGAGACATTAGTTCATAGCCGGGCTGAAATAAGAAGATTAATTATTAAATACACCCAGGAAAGTATATGCTAGTCCGACCGGACCAGTGAGAGAGCAACACTCAACACGGTGAGCTGTGATGACTCTTTGGAGGCCTCTGGGTGCTGTTCAACGCCTCATCGGTGACACCAAGAGGGCACACGGCTGGTGTGTGTATGTTGTGGTAGTAAAAACGTTCAGGTTATGAAAGCCACCTTATTTAGACTCCTCTGGTTGTATAGAAGTCTATGCTTCATGTCTTAAAGCTGCATTCTCTCTACTGACCACCAGGGGGCGACTCCTCTGGTTGTATAGAAGTCTATGCTTCATGTGTTAAAGCTGCATTCTCTCTCCTGACCACCAGGGGGCGACTCCTCTGGTTGTATAGAAGTCTATGCTTCATGTGTTAAAGCTGCATTCTCTCTCCTGACCACCAGGGGGCGACTCCTCTGGTTGTATAGAAGTCTATGCTTCATGTGTTAAAGCTGCATTCTCTCTCCTGACCACCAGGGGGCGACTCCTCTGGTTGTATAGAAGTCTATGCTTCATGTGTTGAAGCTTCTTGTGGTTGTGAGAGTAAATGACGTCAGTAAAAAAAGTCTTTTAACCCCCAAAAGCTTGTAACTAACAATACGTGCTTTGTTTTTTCAAATGTTTCTTGGGAAGATGTCTCCAAGTAAGTTATTTATATTTTATATATAGGAACAATTTACTGTGAACAAACAAAAGATGATCGGTCTCGCCAAAACAAAACCATCTGAGTGTAAAGATAAATGTGAGAGTAAAAATAAGTGTTTTGTTGTTGTTGTTGTTGTGTGTGCGTCCTGGATGAATTGTCCCTTCAGCTTCGGTCACAGCGATACACCTTCTGTACCTTCTGTGTGTGGAGCTCACGTTCACGTTGTTTTAAACATGTTGCATAGTTTTGACAGTAAGAAATGATGCGTCTTCACCTCCTTCACCGGAGCAGAAACACAGTTTATTGTGTTTCTTTGTGTGTGTGTGTGTGTGTGTGTGTGTGTGTGTTTCATATGAGTTGACACTGCCTCGCTTCGATGCGCTCTGTAGCAACACACACACACACACACACACACACACACACACACACACTCCGTTCCTTCGCTTCTCTTCCTCGCTTGGATAAACTCGACTACTTACTTGTTTTTTCTGTTGTTGTTGTTGTTTTGGTGAAGTAAACAAGGTTGTTGAGATCAATTGTGATCACGAACCAAAAGCTTTCTGGCAGTGAAAATCTGGAATTGTTGGGGAAAAAACTAAATAATAAAACCCATAATAAACGGTTTGAAAAAGAAGAACTCTGAATGTTAAACACTATAGAACAATAACTGGATCAGGAACAACAACAACAAGTAAACAATGGCTTTAAATAAGGACAACGTACCCCGAAATCTCTTTATTGGCTCCGATTGTCACAAACGTTCAGGTAAATGTGGCGTCATGTTTTTTTAATCTCTCTCTCTCTGAGTGGACCTACTTTCTCCAACTGGCGTACCACAAAGCGAGATCAGTGGGCCCACAGGGGAGGGAGCGGGGGGGGGGGGGGGGGGGGGGGTCGTGACCCCGGCCGACGCTGACTGATGAACCCAGTCGGTTACAAACGGCCGTTTGGTGACAAGTGGTGGTTGAAAGGAGTCGCAGCAGTGCATTGTGGGAAGCTCGTCTCATCGAAGCGTATAGGATGGTCAATCATCCTGACACCTCCGTATATTACTGTTGGCGCTGTGTGTGTGTGTGTGTGTGTGTGTGTGTGTGTGAGCTGCACTCTGAATTAAACCCGACTCGCACACACAATGAGGCACAATTAATCTTTGCTGTTGCCTGTTAGTTTATCATTGTAGAACTTGTAAACACGCAGATCCAATATAATGAAGTGCTGAGGTAATAAAGTCAGTATGTACGCACACACACACACACACACACACACACAGTGACAAAGATTTCCTCCAATTAAGCCTCGTGGTAGTAGAGTCCTTATTGTAGACATAATAAAACGCTTGTGCTGCAGGCCTGTAAACATAAACGCCATTATGCTAACTACTTCATGCAGTATTGAGGACATGTACACACACACACACAACCTCGCACTGCTATCGTTGTGGGGACACAAAGTAAAAGAATGACACTGAACTCAGGATTTTAAAAGGAAAAATGTGTAAAACTTAAAAGACTCCTGAAAATATCTTCCATATGAAGAGAAAAACTAAATACTCTTCACTAACCCTACATAATGTTGGTGCAGTTGTTGAGTGTATTTTACTTTGAAAGGAAAGGTGTCCCATCGGTGTATTCTTGCCCGATACACCTCGCGGGGACCGTAACACTGTTCACTGATGCTCCACTCTTCCAGATCTCATAGATTCATAAATAATGAAAATGGTATTTCTCTCTATTTTCTTTTGTTTTTTTTTGTCACAGATCCCAAGTAAAGACTCGGTCCATCTCTCCATCCGTTGTCTTTCACCGGTTTCGGGGTCGCGGGGCGGCAGCACATCTCAGACGTCCCTCTGGCCTCCATCAACGGGGGTAAGAGTGTACTGGCCCTTTAAATCTGTTGTTATATCGTACACTATACAGTTATGTCCTCTATGATACGTTATGGGGAAAATGCTTCGGTCCTCCCAGTTTGCTCCGTCTCTCGTCTCCATGGTAACCGTGTCAGGAGACGTCAACTGAGAATGTCAAACAGTTTGACCGAACTAGAACGCTCCTTCCTGTCCCCCCCCCCTTCTTTTTTCATTCCCTTCCTTCTTCCCCTCCTCTTTGCTTACTTTCTCCTCTTCCTCCCTCTTTTCTTTTCCCCTCTTCTCCTCTTTTACATCCGTCCCTCTTCTTCTCGTTGTCTGCTGACCTCTTTTACTCCTCTGCTCACTCAGCACCAAACACGTTGTCCTCTCCTTTAAAAGACACTGTGTGTGTGTGTGTGTGTGTCACTTTGCATCCAATTGCTTCATTAAAGTATTTATTCAGGCCTTTACTGGAAGCTAATCCTGTATAAACACATCCTGTGTGTGTGTGTGTGTGTGTGTGTGTGTGTTACTTGTACGAGTTGTATAATGCTGACGCTTGGTCCTCTAGCGTCAGTTTTGGACGTGTCAGGGACGGCGACTCAGTTTCTGCTCGTTTTAAAGCAAAGGGGCTTTTCAAAATAAAAGTTCTGCCTTCACAGGAAACGTCCATTACCAGGCCGTCCTGTCTGGGAGCTGTCCGTGTTTCTGTCTAGGAACTCGAACCCTTCTAAACCAAAGGGTGACATCACTGTGACTACTTTTTATTTACAGCCTTTGCTCTTTACACGCTTTCGGGTCTCTTTTCAAAATAAACTACATAGTTTAAACACAACAAAACTAGATTGTTAGGCTGGGGTTAAAATAATTAAATGAGTTATGTAAAGTAACCATTGGTGATAGTGAAGTACAGAATCTGTAGACCATAACTGGAGTGAAATAAGTCAGCGTTGACACACGGGACCCAAACAGAGGTCTCCTGGGTGAAAGTCGGTGGTTCACTGATTCACTTATTCATTCAAAGCAAGAAATAGAATAAAAGTTGCAGAAATGAAATGCAGTAGTGAGATGCAGAAATATATTAATATCCTTGAGCAGAAGAGTCTTCAATCTGGATTTAAAGGAGCTCAGGGTCTCTGAGGGTCTCTGAGGGTCTCAGCAGACCTGCAGCTTTCAGGGGACCTTGTTCACAGATATGTGGACCAGAAGACCTGAACGCTCCTTCTTCATGTTTAGTTCTGACTCTTGGACCAGGAAGTAGACCAGTCCCAGACCACCTGAGGGGTCTGGATGGTTCATAAGGTAGAACCAGATCAGACAAGTATTTAGACCCTGAACCATTCAGTTCTTCATAAACCAGCATCAGGATTTTAAAGTCATATGTTGTTGCGGCATCAATAACATAATCTGCACACCAATTATGTCTAATGTCGCTAATTTGCATCATACCTACATGCATATCTATTGTATGTGCAATATTGAAATGAACAATTTCCACTTAATTTAGCACAAAAAAAAGAAATTGCATGAGAAGGTCATTGCACAGGAGACGGGGTGGGTCCAGATTGGTCGTGATTTTTTTATGCGTTTCTGCACGTTATGGATTTATCAATCTTAGTTGCATGTTTTGTTTGCGAACAGGAAATACATCTAACCGTTAATAAATATCACCAAACCCCCCCGAAGCCTGTCGCCAACACCTGCAGGCTCGGCTGGCTGAGGGATTAATATCCAAATCAGAGAGAACGGGTCAAACTTTTTGTAGTTTTTTTTAAAATTAATATTTTACTTGTTTGTGTTCCCATGCTAATTGAATGCACAGAGCAGATCCCGCATTGCAGAATGTATAATATGAGAGATTATGGTAAAGTCGATTAGTGTTCGAGGGGGAGAGAAAGGAGAGAAAGGATGGAGGAGAAGAAAGAGAAAGAAAGAGGAAATGAGGAGAAAAGGAAAGAAAGAGACAAGAAGAGGTGAAGAGAGGAAGAGATTAAACGATGTCTCACCCTTGTTTCTACTTGACTGAGCATTCAGCATCCTTCACCCCGGGGCTTTATTGTTTGTGTGTGTGTTGTGTGTGTTGTGTGTGTGTGTTGTGTATGTTGTGTGTGTGTGTGTTGTGTATGTTGTGTGTGTGTGTGTTGTGTGTGCGCTTGAGTGGCTGCAAAAAGGAAACTTTGAAGGTCAAAGGAAAAAAAACTACAAATATCGATGAAAGAAGGAAGGAAGTACAGATGTCAACGAGATTCAGGAAACGAGCGACGAAGTGAAGGACGGTGCGTTGGAAACGTCAAACTCTGTCCGTCACCTGCCCGGTGGTGCGATGCCAGCACCGGGCAGTAGGGTGGTCTCGTCCGGCATTCGTAGCCATACCTACGAAAAGCAATGCGCCTTTATTCTTCGATATCCCACAACGTTATCTGTGGTTTCATACGGGGAGATGGAACGGTCCAACAGACAGAAATATGTTCCTCAACCCTCCTGTTGAATGAGGGTGCGTTGAACTATGACCACCACAATAAATCTAAAAAATTAGACTTAAAAATATATATATTGAATGAAAGTGTTTTACCGCAGTGAAAGTAGCATGAAGTACAAATACTCAGGCTCTAAATACCTCCAACGCACAAAACTCTAGTCAATGTATATTGTTGCTTTCCACCACGGGATCAATGAGCGATTGATTTTGGAACTAATCAAACAGACACACTCACACAGAGAAAGTGTGTGTATCCACAGATGTACATGTATAGCCCGTGGTAACGTAGATAAAAAAAAGAAGCACAAACACACATTTTAATGATTTTTAAATGCCACCATGGAGAATGGAAGTCTATTTTTCTTTTTTTTAAAAGCACATCTTTAAAAGTAGCCACACACACACACACACAGAGAGTCCAGCATGTGAGTGTGTCCCTGGGCTGTGGTTCCCATTAACATCCTGCATGTGCCGCAGTGTTCGCCGCCCGCGGTGCCAATCAGCTGGAATGCCAGTCCGCGGCCGCCGGCAGGAGCCCGAGCCGCCGCTATCGCTGCCGCTTCGCTTCCCTTCCTCCTGCGGGAAAGAAAGACCGCGGAGAGAAACGCCGAGACAATCAGGGGGGAAGAGGAAGAGATAAAGAGGGAGGGCGGAGGCAGGAACAGGTCGCCGACACCGGCGGTTGAAGGAGGACGAGTTGGTTTATAATCTTAGGGAGGAAGTAAAAACACTGCTTATGAGTTCTTGTATACAGTGTGTATATAACGAGGGGTAAACGGGGAATGGCAGTTTCGTAGTGTGGACCAACAGGAAACTAGACCCCACTAGACCAACACATAGTGAGTTAATAAGTGCTGTGCTCTCCTCAAAGCCTCCGGACTCCATTGACAGAAACACTCATGCTACTTTGTGACGTTGCCTTCATTCAAACAAGACAAAATAAAACGGTCTTGGTTGGTGTTTCCACCGTTCCAACAATCACCTCCAGAAGCTTGCAATAGTAGTCGTGAGTCTTTTAACTCTTGTTGCTGTGGAAACATCTTTAAACGGCGGCGGGGAACCGCTTTTCGTACTTTCGTGTGGGAACCTCTCAAAGTTCTACACTTTCTTCACCCGTCCGCATCCAAAAATGTTGTAGGGAGGCGAAAAAAACCTGCTGTGCAAAACGGTCATGAAGATAATTTAAGTTATTGAACATCGTTGTTTGCAAACGGTAGAAAGCATCGTAATGTCGAGGGTATCGTTTGACGAAAAACACCTCCAGAACCGGTTAACAACTCTTTGGTGGACAAAAAACCTTGAGCCTTGAACCCTGGAGCCCTCACGGCTACGTACAACATGCTGGGTTATTGTAGCTCACTTCGGGTTGCTGTGCTTGTTAGCGCTCTAAATTAAGCAATGATCAAGAGCCAGTTCTCCATTATCACTTCAGACATGTGGTACAAAGAAAAGGAACGTTTTTTTGGGGGGGGTGAAAAAAAGGTTACGGTATTGTGTCTGTGTGCATGTGTGTGTCCGTTTGTGTGTGTTTGATTCTGTGTGAAGTCGCCTTTATCTTCTGCCTGTGACACTGTTTGCATAACTCATCCGCACGCTAAGAAGTCTATAAAAAGGATTTCTTAAAATATGGGCCGTCATCGGGCCGTGAGCTCCCATCAGCCCCCCTGTCAGCTCCGTTCGTCTGTTGTTGTTGTTTGTTTGAGTGGGTCTAATTAGCGCATAATCCAGCCTCGGTTTGGGCGGGGGTGTTGAGACTGATGACAAAGAAGCTGCAGTAAATGCAATATGCAAACGGCTGTTTAATGGCGACTGACAAGCAGCGTGTGTGTGTGTGTGTGTGTGTGTGTGTGTGCACTGCAGCTGTGGGTGTGTTTGTTAAATGAAATAGATTTTTCACTTTTAAATGAAGCAATAACTTATGAAATAATTTAAATAACTTGGATATTATTTCATCAGTCGTATATGTATTCCTACATCAGTCTCCTGCTCACACGGTTTTACTGGATTTGTTGCAGTTGTATTTAGAAAAATCTATTTTTCTAGCTAGTCAACTACGAAATTATTAAGTGATGAATTAACCTTTCATGAGCTCACGTTTAACAAGTTGGTCAATTATTAATTCTGCAATTCTTACAGAGTAATTCAACTAATGCCAGTGCCCTAGAGCAAGGCAGTCAGCTCCCTTCACCACTGTGAAAGTAAATATTCACTGTCAGGCGTAAAGTCACTATTTAGTCTTTACATATTTTCTTTCATAAATCTATGCTATTGGTGACCCTTTACGTCTCTCTCTGTAATTTGTTTGTACTCATATTTAACGACTGAAAAAAGTGTTAGAAAGAGCTTGTGGCTAGATCTCGTAACTTCCATTGGATCCTCAAACTGTCGGCCATCTTGAATGAACCGTCGAACCGACGGTGACTATCGAAGAGACGGTGACTATCGAAGAGGCAACTTTATCTGAGGCACCGTCCCCCAAGTTCATAATGAACCGTGAATATTTCTACACCTCGATTATAGCTGGAAATGTTTTGCCGAGCAGACTAGCTTCGCTAGCTAACGTAATGCAGTAGCACTACGTTAGCTAGCAACGCTGTAAAAGCCTTGAGCGACTAGTCTCGCTCTATTCTGCTCTTACAGACTAGTCCCGCTTACTAACGTAGTGCTACTCCATTACGTTAGCTAGTGAGGCTAGTCTGCTCTTACAGCCTAGCCTCCCTAGCTAACGTAGTGCTACTGCATTGGGGTTTTACAGTCTCCAGTCCTGTGTTGGATGAAACTTTTGCTACTGAAGTATGCTGTTTTTTTTATGGTCTCAGGACGTCAGTCGGTGAAATGATCTATTGTTGCCGTGTCGGGGATGGTTGATGGTCACAATAAACCACAGAGAAACACTCAACTGCAGTGATGCAGGTTCAATTTACAACTCAGGGTTTCTTCTGGGGAGGTAGCTCTCGGTTCCCCCCCCCGCCCCAAAACAATATTATATCCAACTGTGCAGCTTTTAGCTCACAGTTTTTGTTTAAAATCTCTTCACAAAGGATATTTTTAGGCAACATATGTGCTCTGAATTTAGCATTTAGCACTTTTAACCAAATGCATATGAACTTGGTGGTTTACGCGTAATCCAAGTCTTGGCACCACAAAATGTTACATCATAATATATATACTGTGCAATATCAAAATATAGAAAAAAGTTTCTTATCACCAGCCGCAAACTGACCCCCCGACCCCCAAAGGTCTGACCAGTCCAGAGGAAAAACAAGTTAAAATTAGACATGAATTAGAATGAGATATGTGTGTGTGTGTGTGTGTGTGTGCGCTGCGCTGATGTGAATGTGAAGCAGCTGATGAGCGAAGCGTCGCACGTTCCACCTCGCTCGTGGTTTCGATTGGAGGCGGACTGCAAATGAATTTTGTTAGCAGGGATGAGAGGAGATCGACTGCCGGCGACAATTCGCTCAGACCGACACGGATCCCGTGTTGTGCGCTTGAGCGTCTTTGTGTTGCTTCCACTTCAGCGTGTGTGTGATCGGGGGGTTAAATTAGGACGAAGGCAGCACTGGAACACGTGTTTTGTCTTTGAGTCTTTTGAGTAAATTGGATCCGAGGTATCCCCGTGTGGCATACATGCTTATATAACATGGCCTCAGTGTGTGTGTGTGTGTGTGTCGACGCTTCCATTGAACAGACGGTGCAGGAGCGACCCTTAGAAGTCGTTCATTTGTATTCAAGTGTTGCTGCGTGTTGCTGTAACAGGTCCATGCTGTGCAATACTGTGTGTGTGCGGCTGTGTTTTACCGGTCTTGTGAGGACATGAATCAGTCTGGAGAATCGCCTTCCTCATGGCGACCGACTGCTCGACCCCGTATCGTAAATCGTTATATTTTAGACTTGTGGTAAGGTTTAGGTTTAGTGTTTAGTTAAGGTTTAGGTTTGGTTAGGGTAAGGTTTAATTAAGGTTTAAGTTTAGTTTTTAGTTAAGGTTTAAGTTTGGTTAGGGTAAGGTTTAGGTTTAGTTAAGGTTAAGTGTTAGGATTCGGCTGTTAGCAGTAGTGGTGAGCATAAGTACCCAGAAAATTAATTTTAGTTAATGTAATGAACCCTAAAATCAAAAGACGACTGAGTGTGTGTGTGTTTGGTGCTGTAAAAGTCAAAGGGAAACAAGGACAAAGTTAATAATGTAGACCACAAGTCAGACCCACAACCTCATGTTCTTAAATTGGATTTTAATGGCACAGATTGCAATTTTAAAGTAATTATCTTAACCAGTCATCGGCCACATTAATCATTCATATAAGTAATTAAAACACTATTTTTTTTTTTTTTTTTTTACAACATCTTTCAAGACATGAAAGAATTCTAGAAAAGACAATTCGAGAGACCGGCACGCACACGATCAAGGGCTTTCTATGCGGGGCCTCGGGAACAAATCAGAAACAACTACACTGCGTCAACATTTTATCACGAAGGGTCGTGGACACACAACCCGAGTGTTCATCGGCGTCTTGACACCGACTGCCTCGCCCTTTAGCGTGCGGGTGAGACGCACCTGGCTTTCAACTTCCTCTAAACCCTCCACCTCCGCCATCGGAAGACGGAGCAACCGATGTGGGTTGAACAGCAAGAGGGGCGTAGTTGTGTTACGTAACATCTGGACTTTCACCAGCAACCGTAGTTCTAAAACTTTTGAGTCAAACAAATACAGGACTTTCACCCAGGAGACCACTATTCATGTCCGGTGTGAAAGTCTTGACCATTATTTAAACGTCATAGCGAATGTTCCCAAAGGAGTTCATTTCCATGAACTCCTTTGGGAACACATTGAACGGTGAAGGTCTCTTATCCTTAAAACGATGATTCCTATTCCTAAGCATTCAAATGAAGCATATATCCTATGCTTATATATATATATATCCTATTAGGACCTTTGCATCAGCTGACACAGAGTTTAGGTATCAGGGTAGATGAAGTCACACCAGTATATTTCTGGTTATGCCTTTAAGACCAAACAACCTCATAACCATCCACAGATAATTGAACCGCTGTTGGTTATTTATGTCTTTGTGATTGTTGCTTAATGAGCTTAGTACCCAGAAAATTCAACATGCCGGTAAAGTCAGAGCAACGCAATAATAATAATTATAATAATATCGGGACAAAACCAAAACTCAACCTGAGCTTCAGCTGCAGGAAAAACCAAACACGCCTTTCAGCTTGAAAAGAGGATTTTGCTAAAAAAAGAAGACATTTTATCCTTTAAATATGGCGAGAAAACATGCATGGCCATGCGTGTGCACGTCATCACTATTGATGCAGAGTGTGTAGGAGTGCTTGTTATTTTAGCAGGCAAGCCCCGGGGTGGACAGATTTGAAACGGCTCAGACCTTAATCTGCTCTGGGAGGATAAATTAAACACGCCCCCAGAGCCCAAACCTACCTCCAGTGTGCATGATGTCACCGTGTGTGTGTGTGTGTGTGAGTGTGTGTGCGCGTTTCCCCACTTCTTAATATTTCCTCCGTTAAGTGTTGATCCCATAATCCACGACTGCAGAGAGGAGACAGCGGAGCGAGGCGGAGGGATGACTCTTCATCGGGTCCTTCAAATTAAAATGTAACGAAAGACAATTGTTCATAATAATAATAATAAATGTGTTGTTCCTGTCAAATACTGACGTGAGATCAAGACTTTTAGGCTAAAGGTTAAAAAAATAAACTTTCAGTTTCAGCTTGTTACGTGCAAACAGTGTCCTTTCAAAATAAACCTCGAACCTAAGTTTATTTTGAAAGGTTTGAGTTAACTCGATGGTTTCACGCGACACCAACAGTGGTCTCCGGGGTGAACGTCCCGTGGGTTCGACCCCCGTCGGATCAGTCGAACCGAACGCATCCCGTTCTGTTGTGTCACGTGTTTGCACGTCGCCATCGACCGCGTCGCCGTTTGCCATGAAGCGCACGCGGGAGGCGGAGGGCCGGGATGGATGGATGAGGTCTGGGTGGAGAGAAATAAACGGAGGTGGAGTGAGAGAGAGAGAGATCGAGAGAGAAGTAAGGCTGCAATGAAGGAGGTATTGATTTTCTATAGAGGCTCTTTAATCAGAAGCTGTACTGACACACCCTGAGGGAGGGTGTGTGTGTGTGTGTGTGTGTTTGCGCGCAGGGCTGAGTCCATTCAAATTACACTTCATCTTTTTTCTGCGGACACCTTGAGTGTGTGTGTGTGTGTGTGTGTGAGTATGGGGGTGAGTGTTAATGCTGTTGTGTTTAACTGTATATGTTTGTGTGTTCCTTTGTTGTGTGTTCATGTGTGTGTGTGTGTGTGTGTGTGTGTGTGTGGGCAGGCCAAGGATAGATAGATGAGGCTGCCCAGTAGATAGATGAGTGGAACAACCAGTCGTTCATCATCTGGAGAACAAGGAAGGAAAGACTGTGATGGAGGAGAGGAGGAGGAGAGGAAGGGTTTAAAAGAGGGAGAACGGAGGAAGGGATGAAAAGGTAAGAGAGGGGAGAAAGTCAGGTGGGGGGGGCTTTATGAATATTTAAAAAAGAATTGCATCGCAAAAAAAGATCTGACAGACTCCTAAAGAATGCTTTTGTTGTGAAATCCACGAGAGAGAACAAGTCTTTGTGCACGTTGGTTCATGTCAACTTTTCATACAACGAGATCCATAATAAATGTTTTAGTGGGCGCGTTAAATATTCTGCACCAACTTCAGATTCAGTAAATTAAATGTTAGCTGTAAAAAGGAAACAAAAGACCGGAGAACGAAAACCGGAGAACGAAACCGGAGAACGAGCCAACGGGGTTTTCTCTCCGGTCGAAAACGTTCCTTCTTGGAGAACCTCTGAAATCGCTGTTTAATTACTCGTCCATCGGCCCAATTAGCCCTCGTATTAATTGCCCCACCTGAGCCGACGCCCGAAACACACGTTTTGCTTCCGAGCTCCGCGGCTGACTGACGGAGCAGGAAACAATTTGTCTATTGATCCGTCCGCCGGCCGTCCCGGTTCCAGGAACAACGGTTCATTAATGCTGCCCCCCGCGAGAGACTATCTGTCTATTACTGCCCGTTGGCCCCGCGTGGCAATGATTTATAGGCAACCTGTGGGAGGGCAATGGAGACGGCTCATTCATTCATCCCACTAGACTCACTAAAATATGTGATGCAAATTATGGGGTTGCATGTCCATGCAAAGGATCGTGGACGCCAGTGGGGACGAAGTGACTACCTAGAAGATAGAAGAGGAAGTTTAATACTACTTCTCATTCAGCGAGAACGTCGTTATATCAGTTTAAACTTTAACCCCCCCGGCAGAGATTGTTCCCTCTCCATCTCCGGCGGTCTGCCATCGATCCAAGGGCGGGCTCTTTTATCACGATGGCCAGTAAAACCAGAGTGACATTTGTTTTGACATTTGCAAGATAAATGGAGCTTCGTCCGATGGTGACGGATCGCTCTAAAGGCTCTTTCTTTGTTAACCACCGTAATGGTTTGAGTGGTACGTTTCCTCCACTTAAGACTGGAACCACCGTCGTTCCAGCGGACTCAGAAACGGCCTCTCGGTCTCCCATGACCACATTTCTAAGCCGAATGTGGAGGAATTAGTGTCGCGACCAAAAGCGAACCGACTTTTATCCGCGTTTTATGACTAAGGAACCCGACCACTTTGAGTTTGACTTCATGTGGTGGTTAATCCCCAGCGGCGAGGAAAAGCCGGTTTGATCACGTCGGTTCCTTTTACCCTAATATGACAGGATGAACTTTAATTTAATGCAAAGACAAAAATCTGTATGTGCACACGAGGATCGTGAGGGTGGGGGGGGGTGGGTGGGGGGGGTTAAGGGTCTAAGTCCACGGGACCCTTAGCGGTGGTACATTACAGCAGGTCTCTGGGTTTTCACGTCCCCCGTTTGGAAGGTAATCTTGGGAATCAAACGTGCAAACCTTTTTAGCTCATTAGTTTGCTAATCTAACCTCAAAGCCGGCGCATCCCGATGTGCTGCTTTCTTTCTTTGCAGGCCATTATAATTGGAGGTTGTTGAAGAAAATCGTTCTGGCAGAGTGTCGAATAAATAACTAAAACATGTTCTGCAAAGATTGTGTTATAAGGCGATTTGTGTCACTCCACTCTGTCAGTTAATTTGCGTTTGTTTTTAGGGTGAAACTGACATCTATCGAAAGAATGGCCTGAAGTTTGGAAAATTATCAAAATAGGATTATTCTTTTTCCTTTTGAATTAAAGCGGCTTTTAAATGAAATTATACATGATCGCTGTTATTTATGTTCAAAGCCTTCCGGGATTTATTTTGTGATGAAAGACTGTAACGCACTTGTTTGTGGAGCCCACTTTGCCTCCAGGGAAACCAACCACCAAACAACAAAGCAGAGGCAGAAATGAAAGGTATATTTCGACCACCGTTAAGAGTGGCGCCATAACGTAATTATCCTTTGCAAATGTAAAATACTGTGAAATGAGTTGTAAAAAACCTGTAAGACCTGCAAGACCTGCACACCCGCGCAGCAGCAACAGTGCATTGGTGAAATATTGTCAAATGTATGTATGTATTGTAAAGCTGTATCCCTTCTTCCTAGTTAAACTGAATATGAAACTCATCAATGGAGGACAATTCTAGGGCTATTAAAAATAAATAAATGTGCATGTCCATTTATTCCATTTAAACCCCAATATGTCTGCACAGTTGCAGATAAAAAAAAAACCAGGCAACACTAATATTATTAGTATTATACAAAGACAAAATGAATAGAAAAAGATTGAAAATTCACAACATGTTTTTATCCAACAAACTTATTATGATCACACACATATTGACCATCCACTCCCGGTAGATTGTAGTAAAAATATATAATATATAGAGTTAACACACCTGTTTGTATTCATAGTAGTTCATCGCACTGCGGTGACAGCCTGTCTCTACGGAGACACCTGCTGTTACCATGGTAACAGGTGGTTGATCGCTCACTCTTGATATGAACTCTTAAAGACACTTTTTTTCCCGCTCAGTTCACCAAATCTCAGTGATGATACATGAAGGCTCGCAATGTATCAATTTGATAGTTGAGTTATTCTAATTGGTTGAAGACTAATACCAATATTTTTATCGTTGATGTAGAAGAATATCTCTAGACATGACACTGGTGGGTCATTCATCTTAAAACAGACATAAATATGAGAGCTGTTTCTAGTGAAGTATTGGCACAACACACACACACACACACACCATCACCATCAGTTAGGTTATGACAGGTGAGAGGGTTTATTGATTTTCATTATACCAGTCAAACCAGGGAGGAGGGGTTCCTTCCTTAGTCCGAGTCTTGATGTGTGTAATTTTCCAATGTGTTCATGTGCCTATTTCCCTGTGGATTTGTGTGTGTGTGTGTGTGTGTCTGTGTACGTTTTCACAAATCTGAGTTCATCTTTTCGACACCTCTGTTACCTTGAGCAATAATTCTGTGTCCGTGGGTGTTTTGTTGGAGTCGAGAGGGTCTTGGCCAACACAAATGGACCAGGAGTGGAAATGAGCAGCAACCAAGGACAGCTGTGTGAATACGTGCTTTATTTCACACGCAAAAAACAACAACAACAAAATTCCATTTTGGCCAATCGGCTTTCTCTAAAAGTTTTATTTCCGCCACCTTTTTCTGTACCCCCGCTGATCCGATCCAAGCATACACGTAGGAAACATGTCAGTTTGACGGAGGTGGGGTGAGAAATTAATAATTAAATTACACACAAACACAATGACAACAACTGTAAATACATTTCCATATAACTCTAGTGTAGTCTCTCCCTCTCTCTCTTGTCTGTCTCTCGCTCTCTCTTTTTTTTCTCATTTTCTTAAAAGAAAATTGTTTCTTTCTTGTACCACATTTGTCCAGGTCTGTCTTGTTATCTGTGCCAAACACATTGACTCCCCCCCCCCACACACATGTCTCACACACACTGTTGAACTGGGTGAATGTTCCAGGCGGTTCAGATCAGTCCTCCCCTGTACTGCGGTTCTGGCAAGGTGAGTCCAGGTGAGAGCTGCTCCAGCTCGGCGTCCAGCTCCTCCTCTCAGACCCCGAGACGTTTGACACAATGATATGAAACGCCTGCTAAATCTAATGCAATGCAGTGTGACCTTCAACAGCTGCCTTTAGACATCAAGCACAGACTTGAATATTAATACAAATCCAATATTAAATTATGTCACAGAGTCTACGAGGTCTCGGATACTCCGGCAGTGAGTTTCAGAGCTTTGAAGCCTCGACTGCAATAAAAAACAGTCGGCCTTTATCTAGAACCGGGACGCTTGCAGCCGCAATCTGAAGTAACACGTTTGTTTCAACAATAGTAATGGCTTTAATTGGTTTGTTTGGTTGTTGTTGTTTTTTACCGTTATTTGGCTGGTTGTTTGCATGAGGAATGCTGGTTTGTGTCTTTGATCCACGACAGTGAGCCTCAGTTTGACCGTTGATAGAAACAAAGCACAGCTCAAGGTCAAGAGTCAATCACTCTAGATCACCTCAGTATGTCCCTCTCCAGGTACTTTTTATTTTATAAAAACAGCAAAAATGATTTATGTCTCTTTTTCATGTAGACTTCTGCGTCTGTGGAGCAGAAGGTCGGCCGTCAGCGCCACATGTGAGCACATCGGAGCCTCGGAGCTGGAGCGCCGGCGTTATTAGCTGTGGGAATATTGACTGCGTGCCCACAATGATTGACTAGCACAGTATTACTACCTGGAGTTGTAAGCACACAACGTGGAAGTGACTCTGATCCCAAAGCGGCTGCCGTCTCGTTCGGCCTATTTATTATTGCGAAGTGTTTCTGCCTGCAATGACCTTCCCTCGCTGTGGGCGGAGCCACTTCTCTTTTTTATGATATAGTTCACATTATCGTCTCCCTGCCCATTATCCCCCTCCCGACTGCACCCTTCTTCTCTGAAGTACATGATCAGTATTTGAGTATGTTAATTAATTGCAAACAAAATGTATTCTATTTTAATTGTTTGACCATTTCGGGTGCTTTTCATACCTAAATGGTTTGGTTTGACTTTGGTGCATTGGCCACATTTGGAACCGTCCAGTTAGACTGTTGTGAAAGCTGTCAATGGAACAACGCTGACTCCTCCTACTTTATTCCCAATAAACAAAAGAATTATTGTGAATTAGTTTTTTTTAGGGAAACGTAGTTTGCCCTGGATTACACTCGTTTTTGCTGTATCACAAATAAGTTTCGAAGGACGTCTTTAATAGGGAGGAGGTTAGGATGGTGGATGAGTCCAACAAATGCTGACTGACCCTAACCCCATGAACCAAGTACTTCTGTCGCCTAAAACTAAACAAGTAGTTTTGTCTCAATTTTCCCAAATTTTAACCCAAATGTTTCAAACTGCGACTGTAATCTGGGAGAAAATAGTTTCCCTGCAGTTTCCAATGCAGTTAGTTGTAAGGAAACATCCTTCTCATTTTGTCTTTTTACCTTTTTTATTGAATAGACAGAAATTAGACAGTGTGATGTTGTCCTGTTGTCCTTACCAATAACTCATATTCCATTATTCCACGTTGACACCGGAGAAAATAAACAAACACATGTGCATGTCGAGCTATCCCTCTCAGGAATCTAATTACACATCCCAAATATTTTATTTACAACATGTTATTGCTTATTTGGAAAACAAGGTTCAAGGTTTTTTATTTGCCATCTGTGCCTAGACCAGCAGTCCAGACACATCGGAATTATTTTTGCAGGGTTCTCCAAGTCAACAGAGGTACAAAACAAACACTATAATAATAATAGAAATATGAAGAATGAAAAATATATTTTTAAAAAACACTGTACAAAAGACACACTGTACATAGTGGTAAAGTGTATGCAGTATTTAGTATTTACAGTATTAAGTACAGGAACAGGTTATCAAAAATAAACATAAGAAAGGAAAGGAGAGTGCAGAGATAATAAGTAGGTAAGTAGTACATCTGTAGTAGTAAATTGTGGGCTAGTGCTGTACCTAGCTTGTAAAAAGAAAGAAAGAGGGGAAGGGGACAGTTATATGGGGATATTGCACATGTTCAGATGTTGGTGGAAGGTTGTGTGGGGGTATTGCACTGATTGTGGTATTGCACATTTTTCCACACTTTCAAGGAGTGCGCATTTCTCAGTAGTTCTGTTGTGCCATCAGTCTGACTGTGGCAGGGAAGAAGCTGTTAAAGAAGCGTGTCCTGTGGGTGACGATGCTGCTGTGTCTCAGGTTGTATGTGCAGTGTTTGTGCCTGAGCATCATTTATAAAGCATTGTTCCACACTTTATGAATGAAGAATTAAGTGTTTACTCGTACTTAACTAATGCTTCATAGCGTGCAGTTATTATAAAATATTATTGTTGATTTTACCCGTCAATGTGTCAAATTGCGATGTGCATTACTTTCATGGTAAACATTGTTTCCTTCGACCCGCATCCTCCGCCTGTCTGGGGGTTCTCAACATTTCTCCAAACGCCATTTGACGTTATCAAGGAAGTCGGCATCCGCTTGCTTATGAGAATGATGAGAATGATAGATATCAGTTATCACTTTTCAGAAACGGCAACAAAGCAAAAGGTTTTATGGACACATTTTGTCAAAGCTGCATTTCTCTGGAGCCCGAAAATAAAGATTATTCTGCAGTGTGATATTACAGCAGAGTGCTCGGTAGCCGGCATGAATCCAAACGAACCGCTTTAAATAACTCAGAATCAAATCAGAATTGTTGATCCTGTGATGTGGAATCCAGGGAGCCCACTTCAATCTGCAGAACCCTTGACATATTAAACCCGGCTCCAGCAATGTGCCTGTATGTAGTAAGCAGTACATAAAGAAGCAAAAACAAAATAAACAAAACATAGTTGGATAAATTAAACATGGGCATACTAAAATAATTACGACGGAGAGATGCAACCATACAAGGGGAGCAATCAGAATGAATATGGAGCGCTCTATGTTCATATATGTGAGCCTCGTGAGGCATTTTGCCTCTTGAACACGATCTTTCAAACGCTACATTTTTGTAGATTTGCAATCGATAATATAATTCACAGACAGGAGCCTGTTTTTTCTTTTCTTTTGTGTTTTGCCTCCACGTGAAGCTTTCTCGTCTTTTCTTCTGTGTTGCAGAGCGTTCCTTCATAATCTGCCTGACTCGCCCGGCACCGTGTTTTTGTTGTCTTACTTTGAATAATCAGACGCACAACTATGATCTCGGGGTCCCTCCAACAAAAGGGTCATTAAATATCGTCCCGGTCTCATCTCGCTGTCTGATAACGAAGTGTTGAGGTAAAGGAGGGTTGATAAGAAAGGGTCAGAGAAGGTGTCATGGTAGCCTACTTAGTGGCTGGAAAATTACAATCCTGCAATTATTAAAAACATCTGGCATAAAAGACAACAACAACAACAACAACATATTTGTATTAGAAACGCCCTCCTGTAGACTGGCCGCTATCCATTCGAGTGTAAACCCAAAGAAAACCTGAAAATACCCGATTTCTGATTCACTGCGTTGGAACTTTTAATGCTGAATCTATGTATTCCTTATCCTAGATTTTTATTCCTTCTTAAGTTTGAAATCTAAAGCAATCGTGACCAAATGTGAATTTTTTATTTAAATCTGACGGTTTCCACAAATGCATGAGCGTGTCGGTAACTTTGTCATCGTGCTCGAGTGTGTTGAAGTCCAAATTGCGACGGTTTCAACAGCACCTGAAGCATTCGTGTATAGTCACGGTCCCCCCAGTGGCTTAAGTACTAATTGCTGATCCCACAGTGACATAAATCCCAGTAAGAGGATGCCTGCCTGTGTGTGGGATGAGGTGTGCAATTGTAGTTTTTTCATTAAAATAAAGCTAATTGATTGTTACGCTTTGCTCACAAGGCCGCTGGTCCTCCTCTCGAAGGAGAAATAGCTCACACACACACACACACACACACACACACACACACACACAGTACTAAGTGGGGACTACAACTCTGTGCACTTTGATTTTGGTTGACTTGAAGGACACAGGGGCCTAATTGAGTCGGGTCCCTATTTTCAGGCCGATCAGCAGTGTAAACTGTCCACAAAGAGGGAAAAAGAAAGGTGCATATTTTTTTGGACAGAAATAAAGAATCCGAAACACTGGAGCCTGGTACAGTTTCATTAAGAGCACTGAAGAAGCTGATACGATAAAAAAAAAGAAGCTATTATACAATTGCATTTGCATTTAAATTATACATCGACATGTAAAAATTAGGGCTGGGCACGTTAACGCGTTATAAATACGTTAACGTAGCAATCCATTAACACCGACAATGATTTTTTCATGCGTTAACAGCATTTTTTTTTTTGCATGGGAGGGGCTTGACACCGCTGCACACATTAACCAAGAACATGGAGAAATGTACTTTTAAATGGACATTTTAATTTTTAATCTCTACCAGACGGCGTAGTTGATAAAAGCAAAGTTATTCGTAACCACTCAAACTGGAATGATCTTATCACCGGAGTACCACGTGCATGAAGTACGTCTTCATGCACATTACACAGCATTGATGTCAGCCAAGAGCTACCCAAACAACCAGTGGAGCGAAACTTCGGCAGACTACTTTGGATGCGGCGTGCGGGAGAACTGTCGATAAACCAACGCAGGAACAATGAACACATGCCTCGGCCAAGTGGAGAGCAACAGACTGCAGGCCAATTACTGTAGAGGAAGAGGTCGGTCTGAGGAGCGTCCTGAGAATCACAACGAAAGACGGCGCGGCGCGTATGAGCCTCAAGACACAAAATAAGTCTTAAAAATGGCTTTTGCATTTTACCTGCGACTTCAATTCATTCAAATTATCTTTAATGGTATTTTTAAACAAGTGGATTTGCAGGGAAGATGGAAGTCTTGATGGTGATTAAGAATACAAATATGGGCTAATGTATGCATGCATCATGTAACCATGACGACCGGAAAGAGGAAGCTTTTAAAGCTAATTTGCTCATAGAGCATGAGTTCATTGGGCGTTTGGTCCACAGCTAGTGCAGAGGCACAGGAAGCCTCCCACTGTTCCCATCACAGGCTCTGTGTAAAGCTGGGTTATTACTGCTATTATTACTGTTATTACTGTATTATTCATACTGTGCGTGTATATTCTCTTTGTGTTATTCATTCTGTGCGTGTATATTCTCTTTGTGTTATTCATTCTGTGCGTGTATATTCTCTTTGTGTTATTCATTCTGTGTGTGTATATTCTCTTTGTGTTATTCATTCTGTGTGTGTATATTCTCTTTGTGTCGCCCCTCATGCTAACGCAGCATTGAGAGATTTCTGCCACAAAGACGTTGAGCGGTTTAAAACTGTTAAGTGTTATTACCTTTGCGTTATAATTGTTGTGCTATTATCGTAGTGTTATTACCGTTGTGTTATAATTGTTGTGTTATTATCGTTGTTTAATCGGACGCAGTTTCAGCTGGAATCGTTGCAGAAGCCTGGTTATCGTCTCAGTCAGGAGGTTTGTGTGTGTGTGTGTGCGCGTGCGTGCGTGTGTGTGTGTGTGTGTGTGCGTGCGTGTAAGTAAGCGTGAGCACTCTGCAACAACGAATAAGCGACTCCCTTATGCAGAAACTCGTCAAATGTCAGCCTGCACCTACATGCATGTGTGCATGTGCAACCCCGAGTCTCTTCCTTCTCTTCGCAAATGCCTGTTGACTGCGCACAAACACGCACAGAGGGTTAGGCACACGTTTGGATTTGCCGGATTGACACTATTCGGTTCCTCGGACACAAACGCACACACTCGGGTCCCCTGGGGGCTTAATTTGATTCATTAGTGTTCGACCAATCAGGTTTGCGGTTGGATCCGTGGCCGGGAAGGATAGAGATCATCAAATCACACACACAGAGCCCGACCCTTTTAACTTTTCCTGAGATGGGAGGTCAAGAAAAGCTAAACTCTCTTCTCTCCTATAGCACACGTGCACACACGTGCACTTTTAAAACCCAGACTGTGAGCCAGAGCTGATCCTCTATCATCACATCAGTGTCGGACCCCCCTCTGAGCAAATCACCACAGCGAGGTTCCAACATCTGGTGGGAAAGCTGAAACCAGTGGAGTGGAGGCTTTCATAACAGCACATCAACTCCCATTGATTCGGAGCGGACTCATACATATTTATTTAATTATTATATTTCTTTATTTAACCAGGGTGATCTATTTTAAAGATGGCCAGGATGCAACGTTTAAGTACCACAAAGAAACACAGATAACGGAAATAAAACATTCACACAAAAGAGACGACGGACTTGAAATCAGCAATTTGCATAAATCAAAGAATTTCCATCTGGTGTCAGAACGAGAAAACTCGGCGCTCAAATCCATAATCCTGTTTTTAAAATCTTGCATGCTGGTAAAATAATATAATTAAATAATTAGTCCGAAAGATCGGAAAAGCTGCCGCTGCTAATTGTTTAGGTTTAGATTAAGAGGCACATTGTGTAATATGTACCATTGGTTCGTTGTGGATAACGATGACGAACGATATTTACGGAGGTCTGAGTCCTTCATGTGGCTGAAATTGCCGTCCACATACTTTTGGCCAAATGAGAGCTAATCGTTTAGCTTATTTTGTGCATTTTGTTAATTTCTTGTAGTGTTTTATGTTACTGTTATTGCGTCACTTGAAGGGGGTCACAAGCCAAAAGGTTGGGGAACCAATGGTCTCATGCCAATTAACATGGATTTACCCAGTAGATTGTAATGAGTCTCAAACTGGGACATGAGGGTATGAAAAAGCCCTTTTACCGAGTAATATAACTATTGTCACCATGCATTTCTTTCAGAGGCTCAAATGGTCTTCAAGGGCCACGTCTTCATCAATCACTTCTGACCCCTGACCCTTACTCGTCTCTGGTCACTCTCGCTCCTGTCCGATCCTTCATCGCCTCTTCGTTCCTACCTTTCCTCTCCTCTCCCCCATCTTTCCTTATCTCCCCCTCGGGCTTTTAATGCAAAAGAGACATTTGGATTTACTGCTGCTTCCTGTTTGACTGCTTTACAGTGTTTCTACTGGTAACGATTGTGTACAATGAATACTTTGTGATCAGGTACCACTGTTTCACTGAGGTCTGAAGGTGAAGATGATGACCTCACTTATTAGATGTATATCTGCTCAGAAAGTCTGTTGCTTCACTTATAGAATTCATCGTTGGCTCTTCATTCGTGATTTCTTTCTTTCTTTATGTTCCAGGGTTGTACCAATGATTACATGTGTACGTGTGTAAAAAAAGAAATAATAATCCGCTGCAAGTTGCTCGGTGGAGTATTCTTACAACCGAGACTCGTCTCATCCGTCTCTTTCATCGCTTATTTTCTCATATTGAAAGCAAACAATTGGCAGGATTCTCTTGGAGAGACGATTCCACGCAACAGAGCCTCTGAGGGAACCCACCAAGGTCTGCCTCACGAGAAGTCCATTACAGCGTGGCTCGTATGTACATGCACCAAGGTCTCGCCCGTCTTTGCGAACAATGCGTTTGCTCGGTAAAGAAAGTCATCGACCGCAGACGTCCACCTCGTTCTTTCTTGTGTTGACAGTAATTTACTGACTCGTGGTTTTCCCGGCTGGGTTTACTGATTTCTTTTGTCCGGTTATGAGTCTCAAATGCGCGTTTGCAGCCGCGCTGAAGCAAAGAATCTGTTCTTTTTCATTCCCTCCAGATCTTCGCCTCTCCGAGTCGCTCCCTCCCTCCCGACCCCTCCGCCCGGCCGGCGCCTCCCTCGCCCGTCTCTCCAGCATGTCGCTGAAGGTCCAGACGAGTAACGTGACCAACAAGACCGACCCGAAGTCCATCAA
The DNA here is from genome assembly GCF_009769545.1 of Cyclopterus lumpus. Classification (NCBI taxonomy): domain Eukaryota; kingdom Metazoa; phylum Chordata; class Actinopteri; order Perciformes; family Cyclopteridae; genus Cyclopterus; species Cyclopterus lumpus. The sequence continues at coordinate 24,608,237 of NC_046970.1, read as the reverse complement.
CTCCCGGGTGTTCATCGGCAACCTGAACACGGCGGTGGTGAAGAAGTCGGACGTGGAGGGCATCTTCTCCAAGTACGGCCGGGTCCTGGGATGCTCCGTGCACAAAGGCTACGCCTTCATCCAGTACGCCGGCGAGAGGCAGGCGCGGGGCGCCGTGGTCGGGGAGAACGGCCGGGTGCTGGCCGGACAGACGCTGGGTGAGTGCACGTGAAAGAATTCCGAAAGTCAGGTTGGTCCTGTGTCAAACAGACGCAGGACTTTCACCCAGGAGACCTGTGTGAAAACCAAGACGACGTTGATTTTATTTGAGCTTCCTTTTGTTGTGTAACTTGTAACGTAATTTCCAAGTAAGTTACCATAAAACGAGACGCTTTTACGCGACAAACATATTTATATTTAACCCAGACTAAAAAATCCTTTTACTTGACTTGACCAAGATCGTAGTAGAACGCACAATACACAAAATTACTTTTTACACGTCATACAAACTGTTGCAGGAGGATACGTTGCAATTCATAGCTTACAAAGCGGGACAAGAGAAGCGTGATTGCCAAATTGGTTGTTTGATTTACTCTCAACCCATTTAAGATGAAGATGGTTTTCAACGTGCACACAATTTCTGATATTCAGGTGATTCGAGTGGTGGTTTTGTTCCGTTTTTCAAAACAATTTATGTTGTGTTTTTCGAAAACAACAAATCGGTAGACACCAAGAATCTCTTTCAATTAAACACATAAGTATATTTCTTTTGCTCCAAATGTAAAAAATCAAAACTCAGAAAATGTCTTCTTACAGAGATGGTAATGCCAACTGGTGGTGAAACGGGGAAAGAACCTTTGCACTCAAGTTTCAATTATTGGCAGTTAACTGATTCACTTGTTAATTATGAAATCAAATGAGTCGATAGAATAAAATATATCCATCACAACTTCCCAGAGCCCTGAGTTGCATGTTTTATTTGACTGTAGTCAAAACCCAAAGATATTCAATCGACAGTTAAACAGTTAATAAAAAATGCTGTTGAATCATTTTACTAATCAATCAACGACCCTTGGTTGCTGTTTTGGAGGATAGCTGGTGCTCGAGCAGGCTGCAGAGCCGGCTCCACCTTCCACGAGAGCAAAGCCTCCGAACGCCTCCAGTGTTTCATCAGAATATACCGTTTCAACTTTGACGCTGAATGAGTAAATGAGCACCATTGATGAGGCACATGAGGGTTTTATGGCTTTATGGAATTAGGAAAATACTCTTCTATCAAAACGGAAAAAACAAGGATGCAATGTTATAGTCATGAAGCGGCACAGGGACGCCAATGTAGCCCATTTGTGACACGACAAACACGACAACACCAGCGGTGCTTTCCGGTAGTGCATTTTCTTTTCATTTGCATCCGACATCTTCACACCCAAAAACACGAGGAAAAGCACTGTCCATCAACCTCGACTGGGCCCGCCTCCTCTCGGCCCACCCGAGCCCTACCAGAGCCCCACCAGAGCCCTACCTGAGTCCCACCAGAGACCCACCAGAGACCCACCAGAGCCCCACTAGAGCCCCACCAGAGTCCCACCAGAGTCCCACCAGAGCCCCCCCAGAGTCCCACCAGAGTCCCACCAGAGCCCCACCAGAGCCCTACCTGAGTCCCACCAGAGACCCACCAGAGCCCCACTAGAGCCCCACCAGAATCCCACCAGAGTCCCACCAGAGCCCCACCAGAGCCCTACCTGAGTCCCACCAGAGTCCCACCAGAGCCCCCCCAGAGTCCCACCAGAGTCCCACCAGAGCCCCACCAGAGACCGCAGCCAGGTCTCCGTGAAGATGGATGCTCGATGCCTGCTTGTTAAAAAAAGGGATTAACGTCTTCAGAGCATGCAGTCTTGTAATAATCAGAATTAAATTCAGTGAACTTGCTGCGACGGCAGAAACTTTAACGACCCCCGAGCGCTGCATACATTTCCCTCTCGAGTGTTTACCCCCCTTCCCCCCACCACCACACACACACACACACACACACACACCTTTCCTCTGTGCAATAAGATATCAGAGGGGAAATCAGAGTGTTTCCCCCCCCGGCGGGGCAGCAGGAGAGTCAACTGGTTTATGTTCAGTCACGGTGGAGCTGCATTTCTCTAATAGTCTCAGTGCAGCGTGTGTGTGTGTGTGTGTGTGTGTATGTGTGTGTGCTCTAACACAGCTGTATGTGTGCCAGTGATCGCTGCACACACCCGTTCTCTCTACCCATCATCCTGTTAAGGATCTCTGGAGGCTGGAGTCTATCCCAGCATGCACTGGGTGAGAGGCGTGAACCACCGTGACGGCTCAGCAGTCCATCAGGGGGAAATCAAGTGTTTTACAGTGTAATGCTGTATTGCATTGTGGGAGAGAAAAAAAATGAAAAGCTTTCAAATGAAATTCCTTTAAAACATAACGCAGGACGAGGGAGCTTCATGTGTCGGAAGATCAAAGGAAGGAGAGGAACGAGTCAAGGGATGATAAAAGGATGGACGGATGAGCGGAGGAAGTGAGCTTTCAGCAGCCGGAGGCTGAAGATTCAAGCCTGTTAACTTCACCGTGAAGGAGAATGTGATTCTGTGTGTGTGTGTGTGTGTGTGTGTGTGTGTTTGAGGCAGTGATCCAGAAACTTGACCGCAGCCAGGTGTGGAAATGGCAGAAGTCCATTTGTTTGCAAGGACACACACACACACACACACGCACCTACACACACACACACGCACTTACGCACCCACACACCCACACACACACACACACACGCACCTACACACACACACACGCACTTACGCACCCACACACACACACAGCGTCCACCTGCTAATCCACAGGCCTCCGTGCTTTTATTCTGTCTCCTGGAGGTCCCTGAACGCAACACAGATACATCTAATGGACTTCTCCCTCGAGTCCTTTTCAATCTTTACCAAAACATTTCACGCTCTTTCGGCGATCGAAAAAAAAATAAAAGTAAAAAGATTGTTTTGGGTTCAGACGAGTACGACAGCCTGATGCATTGTGGGTCGTATCAGAGGCAGAGGGATGGTGACAGCTGATCGATACATAGTCGGTAGCTACAATCGTACAAATCTTTCGAAACATTTAAAACCAAATTGACTTTGCAAACGTTTCGTGTGAAAGTAAACGAGGTCGACCGTATGATCGTTACGGGATGTTTTAGGGACGTTTTATGACGGCGTTTAGCTTTTTATCTCCTCTTTTATGTGAAGCACTTTGTTGGTGCTGCCGGTTTTTTGTGAAGTGACAAAAACAATTGTCATTATCGCCATTTACTGGTTGTCATGTTTTGCTTGCCAGCCCCAAAAAAACAAAACGTGGTGATTATGTGTTAAAAAAAGGTTTAAATATCCACTCGTGAGATCAACTGGAAGTCATTCGTGTAAATAAAGAAAAACCCACAAAAAAAAACCCACAGGAGAGCGAAGAAGAGAGCGAGCGTGTAAAGAGGGGAACGAGTATTTAAAAAGAAGATTTAATATGATCCGCACAGCAACACACACACACACACACACACACACACTGCAGAGGGGCGGAGGGCATCACTTAGCAGCCTATCACAGCTTCACCACCCCCCCCCTCCCCCCCTCCCCACACACACATACACACACACACACACACACTGATGATGTCTTCTGAGAAATGTCCACTGTATTACCCTGTGTGTGTTTGTGTGTGTGTGCATGTATTCCTTATGGGGACCCTGTTCAAACAGAAACATTGTGGGGACTCGCCTCGTCCCCATTAAGTAATTCATCATATTTTCGTGTGAAGACTTGGTTGGAGGTTAGTTAAGGTTTGGTTAAGGTTTAGATTTAGGGTATAAGGTTTAGGTTTAGGCCAGTTGCGTTCATGACTTGAGTTGTTAAGCGGTTAGGTCTCCAGAAAATGACTAAGTCAATGTAATGTCTTGTAAAGTGATGGGAACACGACTGATTTAATAGAGATTTGTGCCACATAGAAAATATGTGTGTATTGACGCGTGTTGTTACTGGACTAGTGATCAACCTTTCAACCATGAAGACAAACACATACTAAAAAATAGACACCTTCACATACATTAACATACATAAATGCTCACACACACAGAGATCTGTAAAGGACACTTATTAACATCCAATATTTCCCAGCCCCTTATCCTAACCTTAACATCACAACTGAATACCCAACCCTAACTCTAACCCTACCCTAACTCTAACCCTAACTCCAACCCTACCCTAACTCTAACCCTACCCTAACTCTAACCCTACCCTAACTCCAACCCTACCCTAACTCTAACATAACTCTAACCCTACCCTAACTCTAACCCTACCCTAACTCTAAACCTAACTCCAACCCTACCCTAACTCTAACCCTACCCTAACTCTAACCCTACCCTAACTCCAACCCTACCCTAACTCTAACATAACTCTAACCCTACCCTAACTCTAACCCTACCCTAACTCTAAACCTAACTCCAACCCTACCCTAACTCCAACCCTACCCTAACTCTAACCCTACCCTAACCCTACCCTAACTCTAAACCTAACTCCAACCCTACCCTAACTCTAACCCTACCCTAACTCTAACATAACTCTAACCCTACCCTAACTCTAACCCTAACCCTAACTCTAACATAACTCTAACCCTAACTCCAACCCTACCCTAACTCTAACCCTACCCTAACTCTAACATAACTCTAACCCTAACTCTAACCCTACCCTAACTCTAACATAACTCTAACCCTAACTCTAACATAACTCTAACCCTAACTCTAACATAACTCTAACCCTAACTCTAACCCTAACTCCAACCCTACCCTAACTCTAACATAACTCCAACCCTACCCTAACTCTAACATAACTCTAACCCTAACTCTAACATAACTCTAACCCTAACTCTAACATAACTCTAACCCTACCCTAACTCTAACCCTAACTCTAACATAACTCCAACCCTACCCTAACTCTAACCCTAACTCTAACATAACTCCAACCCTACCCTAACTCTAACATAACTCTAACCCTACCCTAACTCTAACTCTAACCCTACCCTAACTCTAACCCCAGCCTAAACCTTATTCTAACCCAACCTTCAATTCTGGTCACAGGAACACAACATATCGGGAGGGTGGGGGTTACAAAATGCATTTTCATCCTTAGTCATGAATTGTTGTAATTAAGATACAATATATTTGTATTCACCCTTCCTCTATTACCATCCTCTTTTCAAATATATTGAAACACCTCAAATCATGAATAGATTAAGTTGAGTTTATTTCCCATAGTGCAGCAGCAACATGAACCATAGGGTTCATCCTCATTTCCACTTGCCCTGACTGACTGTAGAGAAGATGTTTTAAAATGGCTTAACAGCGCCCTCTACTGGAGATTACAAGACGACACACCGGCCACCATTCTTTTCATATCTTCACTTGTGTTTAACCCCGGTTTTCTTTTCTTTTTTCAGTTTCAGTTTTACTAAATGTTTATGGGATCTGACTCTTGAAGGGACCTTTTTGTTAATCATCTCTTTTATTGTTTCTTTTCCTTCTCCAGATATCAACATGGCAGGAGAACCGAGGCCAAGCAGACCCAAAATCCTGAAGCGATCGGCCGCCTCTCTCTACAGGTACTTGATGCCGTTCAATGGGGTTCATGGTTCTTAACAAGCGCAGGTGCTTTTTCAAGGCTTGTATTCGAGGGCCAACCAGAGAATATTTTACCCTCAAATGTGTAGGCTACATTTTATTTTTAAAGAAATGCAGCCTATCTTGTGGGAATGAGATCAAAACCACTTTAATTGACAAGGGCCGAGGTTTTAAACCCACCTAGGCTGGATAACAAGACCCCGAAGGAGGAGGCCGAGAACTGAAGGTGTTAAAAACGACACCTTGAAGGGTTCTCAGACTTCTATTTTTAACTCCTCGGCCCTCCGAGAATCACGGCTGCCGTGAGTATTTTAGACTTGCAGGGTTTTATCGTCAGATTATCTTTTTCTCTCTTTTTAAAAAAAAAGTAGACACGGGAGGGATCAGTTTCAGTGTAATGCTAAACAAATGAATCGGTCTTAGACTTTAGTTTGTCTCCTGAGGCGGTTTAAGTACTGTTTGAGAAGATTTTAATGCTTGACAGCGTTAATATTATTGTGAAAAATCACACTTTATTGTTTAAAATAGTTTAAAATATCTGCTTTTGCACCTGACAAAGGGGGTTTATGGCTCCAAACCTGTTTTAATAACAAAAAGGAACAAACAATTTGATTTTTTTTTTCAAGGTTTTCCTTATATATCGCTTTTTAAAATGAGACAGACAACCCGAAACAACAAAACATAAAGCCCTGACGGTTGCGTAATAGAATAAAAACAGGCTCCAGCTAACGTTCGTGGTCCATTTCTTCATGGTTTACGCTTATGTAGTTGATTTTGTTGTGTCCACCAAAACCCTTCATCAAGGACATTTGTAAAAATGTGTCCATAAACATGACACATAATATACTGTAAACACATCATTCACGAGAATCCAGTTCCCCCTTTTGTTCGCGTCCATATTTGTCTCTCTCTGGGGAAGATGAAGTATGCCGTGGTTCCTTTTTTGTCCCCACGTGTTGTTTTAAATGTGGTTTAATGCTGGTGTTACGGCTCCGCATTGTGTGACTTTGTCTTTGTGCTTCTTCCCCAGCGGCTACGAGTTTGACTACGACTTCTACAGAGAAGAATTCTACGACAGGTACAACCAAAATGCAGGACGACCGCTGTTGTGTTAAAATGCCTCAAATGTGAAGCTGCAGCTGCACTATGTGTTCATTTAGCACAGGCAGTGGGTTAATACAGTATTTTAGTGGTTTATTTTTGTTAGGGATGGTTTGAATTTGGCCTTTGACTGAAAATGTGTTTCGACCACAATCAACTGGAAAATACAGGCGTTCTTGATGCGATCTGGAGAACTCAACTTCAGTGGGGAACTCAACGAGGAAAAAGGATTTTGATCTGTCTTTGGGGTGAGGCTTATTTGCGTAGAAATGGGGCAGATTTTACGCCAAAATGTCTGCACAATTCCTCATTTTATTAGGTGCAAATCAAAAGCACAAGAGCCCAGAGACATTTTCTTTTTTTCTTTTGCTCGGCAGTGAGGTCAGGTGCTGCATTTTTAGCCACTTTTTATTTTATTTGTGCGGACTGGAAGCAAAAGCCATGCAAATTCTTGAGGGAATTTTCTACCCAATGAGCATAATTTAATCATCAAACGAGAATAACTAATTTAAATGGCGTCCGAGAGCAGTGAGACCCGTTTTGGAAATATAAAACAATCCCAAACACTGTATTTTCATGAGAGTTCAGGACGTTGGAAACTGAATCTTCACTTTGATAACACACAGTTAAAACTGTGTGTTCCTGAGACGTCCAGCTGAGATATATCAGCGACGATGTGTCCGGACGTCAAAACCGACACATGCTCAGGGGATTCTTCAAAACGGGGTTATTCAGTGTCAGTGTGCGCAGAGGTTTTGAAACCGATGAGGTGCCGAGGTTTCGCGTTTCACAAAAAGACGTCAAAATACATCAAGCTTCATCCGTCTGAAACAAAGCAACCTGGTACGGGGAAGGAGGGTCATCGAGGTTTTCTCCGTTAATCCTTTGAATTAAACAACAGGGACACTCACATTGACCGTCCTCTCACACAACAAAAGGTTCAGACAGAGAGTTTTTTACCCTCATGGCACACACGACCAGACCGATCTGCACAGTGCCGAGTCAGCACCTAGGAAAGGTTCTGGCTCTGAACGCTTGGGTTTTTAAATGAGTTTTAATGAGTCTACTTGCGCTGCATGTGGTCTATCCTCTGCATCTACCGTGAGGCTTCACGGTCCTTGGATGCTTTCACCGTTATGGTACATTTCTGGGCTGTGATCCGTCAATGTAATTTGTCAAGAATTTGACAAAAATCTTGACACACGGATCGGATGTCCGTCCCGGTGGTCGTCTGGTCCCAGAGGTGGTGAACCCGGCTGGTCCGGGGGACCTCGGACCGCGAGCGGCTCCAACCGGATTAGCCTCAGTAAATAAGACATTTATTACAAATGACTTCTTCGCTTCCCAGAGATTGGATTTTTTTTGTAAAACCTTGGAGTGCCGGCAAGGTTAGCTCTTTCTCAGAAGCCTCTACCGGTAGATTTTACAATGTTTTAATTCCCTAAGAAGAAGGATTTCTGGACGACGTGGGGGGGTGCTGACTGTTTGAGAGAAAACCTGTAACTGTAGGAAACTGTCGTCGGACTCTTTAGACACACATGGAATTCTTGAGGTGTCCCAATTTGGTTTTAAAGCCTTTTTCACGGCATTGAATTTGCACTTTTGAAACGACTCTGGCGATTATGCAATTCTTATGCTTTTAGATCTCTCGCCACAGTTGACCAACATATCCTCATCTTTATTTATGTAAGCCAGAGACACTGTCAGACCAAAATGCCCCACAAGAAGAAGCTGTTAGAGCTACAGCGGAGCCCACACTGTCAATAACTATACTCCCTTAATGACTTATACCAAGTTTTTTGGAAAGAGGAAAAATCAATTGAGACCGAAGGGTTAATGAAATTATGGAACAACGCTGTTCCTGCAAAGCAAAAGCGTACATATTTAGTATACCAGAAGTGCTAACGCGGGTTCATGATGTGCCGATGCATTCTGCTCATAACGCTCCCCAGATATTTACGTAGGAACGTAACGTTTCAGATCTCTTTCCGACCTCGGTGTAAACATGTAAACGATTGCACGAGCGATTACGCAGCCGAGCCAGAGAGTTGTCAGACCACCTTGTCAGAGCTGGCCGATATTACCCGATCTGCATTTGAGGGGCGGGATTTAACAAGAGAATCAAACAGACGAGGCCAATCAACTCATGTGACCTCAATCTGACCAATCGTGTCTCTCACTGCCAAAGTGCTCTCAAGCAAGAAGTGAATGCAGCTGCACACCAGACCTGGTGGAGATATAAAAGCATGTGTACGCCCCAAAACCAACCGCGCCATCCAAGAATATAGTCGTTAATCTTCCGCTATAGCGGCCTCCACTCTTCCAGCTAGGCTTTAGTCAAGGTTTGTTTTACCGTGCTCCCATTCAGGTGACGTCACTGAGGTGAGGGGGAAGTAAATGACTATCAGACTGTTGACGTTGGATGGAGTATAGGACCGAGCTTCAGTCGAGTCCTTCCAAGCCAAAATTCCTCACAGGCCCAATCCCTGAAATGTTGGCACAAAGTTCGAAGCACATTATTGTCTACAATATGATTTCATGCCTTCGCATGAAAAGATCTCCCTTCATATTGTAATAAAGAGCCATGACGAGTTCATGAAAAACAGACCAGGGACAGAAGTATACAGACAGGGGGGGTATTTAACAGCAAATAGTAAATGTATTAATAGTTTAATTTCTGTCAACCCTTCGGCATGTGTCTTTAAGTCTTTTTCATCTTTGATAACTTAAAAAAAAAAAATATTCTCAATATTAAAGATTAGATTAGATTAAAAAGCAGCCTGAGCCGGTCCAGAGTTAATTTGGTAGTCAAATAAAACAATGATTTTAATTCCACAAAATAATTCATTCAAGTTATGTATTATGGATGATTTACAATACTTAAATATAATTATCTATGAAATAGAGGCGGACCATTTTTACAATATATAATAAATATTTAGTTTGAAAAACAAAAACGGTTGCAATGTTCATATTTCATTTGCATACATCCTATGATGCTTGATCTGTAGTATGAAGTGATTTCTCAGTCCCACTTTATCTTGTTTAAAGTAGAGTGACAGACAACACTTTTACTCCAAAAAAAAAGATATTACAACATTTGGTTTTAGACATTTATTACATGTATCTATGATGTTATTCATATATTCCACCACTTTTGTGAACCTAAGGCTTTGGTAAACCAAATCCCATCACCAAAACAGTGAGTAAAGGCATGTTTTCACAAGAGATTTGAAGAATTTTAATAAATCAGACTTCAACTTACCTCTTTACACTCTGCCTAAAGACAATGGTCTTCATTATATAGATAGCTGAGATTGTTCTGAAATGTTTGATGTATAACACATGGGTAAGTATCAAAGTGCCTTTTAAAAGGTGAATTTAAGAAATTATGTAAAATCGAGAAAAAGACCGTAGACCCCAGTTAACGCTACGATCACTTTTGTCTAAATGTTGACATTAAATTGACACGTACTTCTTTACCTCTCTTTTTTTTACTCTATTCCTGTAGAGACACATGTTAAGGTGTGTAAACATCTGGACCTGGCGGTTATGAAAAGAAAAGGTTTCTTGTCCCAAATGATTAAAACTCTGGTGCAGGTTGAAGTAGTCGAGCCAAAAGGGAGGTCCGTCTTGTCAGAAACGTTCAGTTAAATCACCATATCCCAAAACTACCGTCAGCTCTCGTGACCCCGAGTTGAATTCACAACTCATTACACGTTTTACTGCTTTTTATTAACTGTGACCAACGTTGTGTAATCCACCCGGGGGGTTTCAGACCGGAGCCGTTGTCGGCCTACACAGTTTCCTCCACATTAACCTGGAGGCGTTAAAGTCGCCCTCAGCCCAAACATTCAACACCGTGTCACGTTTCTGCCTCTGATTTGAGATTTTCAGCAAAAAGCTTAACATTAATACGCTCGGTCAGAGTAAAAGAGTCACAAAGTAACACCAAACACACGTCTCATGAAGTCGCAATGCATTGTGGGGCAAACACTATATGGTTGAAGTCCAAACACTTCTGCTTCTGATTTCTTTCTTCTTGGCTCGCGCTTCACAAGGTCTGTTGGATCGGTTTTGGAAAGTGTCGAGCAAAGTGTCCTCCAAAGACTTCGAGATGTCCAGATTTTTTTCTTTGCCAGCTTTCGAACTTGTTTTTTCAGATTGAGTCTATACGTTGTTACGACATGTGGGCCACACATTTCTTTCTGCAGAGTAACAATGTTTAAAACTGTAGAGTAACGGTCCTGAGATGTTTCATCTGATGGTCCTGATGGTCCTCTGCAGTAAACGGTCCTCATCCCAATACAATCGTCCTATCTCCACCCTGTATCATTATTATTATTATTATAATGATGAATTGAAGTTATGCTATTACCCTAAACGTAGTTTATCTTTATTATTGTTGATTTTTTTTTCTATATGGTACAACACGTTTAAATTAGGGTGCAGAAAATCAGACCTTTATTTCTAAAGAAAAAGACCACTCGAGGGCACATGTCTTTGCTTAAAAACTGTGTGCACTTTTAAAGTGTTTGATTTTATTTTTCAGGCATTAAGCCAAAAAAACATCGACTTTGAAGCAAGGGAAGCGGAAGTGCAAAAAATAGCAACACATTTTCAGGTTTTAGGACTCATTCCTGCAGCACTCTTATGCCAACACACTTACAAGAAACCCACTGAGGGAATCGTCCTGTTTGGGATTGAAATAAGTATTTACGGTTAGGTTAAGGCCACAAAGCCAACTTCACAATTAAGCAAACCGGCTTTCATTGAAAAGAAAGGTTCCCCCGACATGGAATAGATTTACCTCAGTCTCATTTAAAAGGAAAACCAGTGAATCCAGTATCATCGGTATCTCATGTATGTAAGCACATCTGCTTACATCACACATCTTGATTATCTCAGAAGTGTCCTCAGTAAAGAAGAACAAGCCCGCCAGCGGTTACTCTGCTCTGGTTTTGTGTTCTACGCGCAATTTGAGACCAGAGTAAGTCAATGCATTACTTAAACTGTAGTAGAAAACTGTAGTACCCCTTATTTATTTTAAGATGCAGAGGAACCTGAATCCAAAAATGGAATAACTGTAATCAGACTCGACCTCTGCTGTCGGTTATCTAAAGCAGCTCAGATGAGGGCTAATGAGAGAGGGGAGAGGTGGCAGATGAGAGTGATTACGACATCGGGGAAAAAGAGTGATGTATTCATCTGTAACACACTTATTTATTTTCAACACAAAAACCTGTTTGGATCCTTCACATATGCAGCCGGAGGCCTCGGAGGAAATAAAATAATGATAGCTTTTTGACATTTTTAGCTTCATCTTTTGTGTCCACTGTTTGTTTTTTTGGCTGCCAGAAAAAGAGCAATTGCCCGTGGTGTTGGTGTAAAGAGAGGGAGAGAGGAGGAGTGGTTGAGTGAGCTAGAGAAAGAATAGAGAGGGAACAGCGCTAAATAAAACACAACTGAAATGTTGAAAATAAGTGATAGTTGGGTAAATACCAAATTAACTGAGCAAGCAAACCTTTTTTTCGCAAGCAAACCGCTTTGAGTGGTCGGAAGACTGGACCAAAGCTTTACAAGTCCATTGACAATGTATCGAACACCCTCTCCTCATCATCTGACCTTTCCTCCTCTCTTCCTTCTTCGTTGCCTCCCTCCTTTTCTGTTTCCCCTCTCCTGCCTCCCTTCAGGTTGTTTGAGTACCACGGCAGGGCGTCTCCGGTCCCTCGGGTGGTACCCGTCAAACGCCAGCGGGTAGAGGTGCCTCTGGTCCGACGGGTCAAATCCTCGCCCGTCAAACTGCTGGCACGTAACGCCTCCGCCTTCCCCACCAGCAACGGCAACAAACAGAGATGTAAGTCTGTCCGTCAACGGCGCCGTTTCTAAAGGTGTTTCTGAAAACGTACCCACATTGTTCCTTCGGCCTTGACAAATAAAAAATGTGTTTGCGTCTGTTAGTCGAAGTTCTGACACGATTTAGTAATTCTGACATCGACGGTAGCCATTAATAAAATCATCCCCCTTATCTTTTTGTGAAACAGTAGAAGATGATAGGATACCAAAGAAATCAATGTCCAACTTAGACGCATCAAAATTAAACAAATAGTAATAATTGTGGTCAACCTCATACTGTATATGTCTTATATTTGTTTGTGTTAAAGTATGAACCAGTGGAAAATACCATTGATGTAGAAAAGTGTAGTTAAGATTAGAATTAAACTTTATAAATGCTAGTGGTGAGTTGTACAGTCGACCCTTTGCTAAGCCCCGCCCCCTGCTGCCAACCGTTATCATGGAGCCCACACTGTCACTAACTGCACTCCCTAAATCAATATAATCACTTTTTTTGGAAGATTTAAAAGAGAAGCCGATGAAAAGGTCTTCAATATGCATTTGGTAAACTGATATACCAGTAAAAAATGGTTAATAAGATAAAGATAGAATCTTAGGCCTACAGATCACAATGTAAAATTGAACCACGACGTCACAGAGACAAAGAAGTTAAGGAACAACATCGTTCCTGTAAAGCCGGGTAGTTCCTTATTAACTGTAACAATCATTATAAAGCAAAACCAGCATGTGTAGACATTCAGTGGCTTCAGTAGCATAGTGCTAACTCTAGTAAATAATGTGCAAACGCACTCTGGTAATTTTAGCTCCAAAGATTTTAACGTAGACATTTTGTACGTTTTAGAAACTTCTTCCAACCTCTCAGAGTATCACTATTACGCAACGTTTAAACCACAACAAGCTCGAAATCCTCCTAAACAGCCTGAAAATCTTGGAAAACTGAGCTAGTTGTCGGACCTTAGTTGGAGCGGGCTGATGCTATGCTATGCTATGCCAGTCTGCGTTTGAATGGCGGGACTTTTTTTTGCGAAGGGTCAATTGTAGCGTGCAATAATAAATGCAACGATATTAGTAAAGGTTGTATCGGTTTAATTAAGTAGTTGGGAAACAATAACATTAGCTGCAGCTGAAGTAGCAACGATGCTAATTGTTTTGGTAAAATTAGAAGTGTCAGTAAATGCTGTTGAAATGAAGTTGTCATGTTGGCAGTTTTAGTAAACAGGGAAATAGTCAGATTTTAGGATTCTGAATGTACAAATTCAATATATTGAAAAGTAGAACCATCTTGTTGGTCCAATATTCTGGTGTAAACCACCACATGGTATCAAACTCTCTCTTTTTATGTCCATCATCCTTTCCTCAGTAGGTTTATTTGTTCTTCTCTTATATTTCCTCGCGCTCCTGATAACCTCCACCCTTGTGATCCAAACCTTCCCTTCATCCTTCTTTCACGTCTATATTTTTACAGCGGAAGGTTCAACCATCACTGCGACTGCTGTCCCATTATTTTAGCACTCTGTTCATTAAACGTGAATTTCACATCAGGGTCATAACGTGGTTCTGAAGAGAAGCGCTGACTCCCCTTAGCTCCTTTTTTCTTTTCTTTTTACAAACAGAAGTTTTCGATTTCTGCACTTTTCTTTGGCTTCCCCTTGTTGATTGAACACTGAAGCAGCTTTACTTGGGAGACTAATGCAACTCATGAAGTATTTTGCATAAATTCACACAAGAACAAGATCAAAACTGACATAATGGCGGTGACAATCCAATGGGGTAAATGGGATGCAGACGAGGGTATCGGTGGGAACTTTTAGACTTTAGCTTTGACTGGCGCTGTATCAAGTTTGGATTTCAGAAGTCTTGATGGTAGTTGGCCGTGAATTTTGGGAACATTATCCTTGTTCTCCTCTTTCTGTCTTATTCCCACGTCACAATTCTTATAGATATGGTTGAACCGTACAGTTCATATGGCAGCACACATTGCTGTCCAGCATCCTACACCCTCTTCAGAAGGTGGGGTAAGAGTTGCAGGTCCCCTTTCAAAGAGGCCTTTGCTTATGGAACTAGGGTTACAATATTGCAAATATTGTGAGGGGGCCCCAACCAACCCATGTAGTACGTAACTCAACTGGGTAAATCCATAGGCTTAACCCCGCAAGGAAGGTCAAGAAAACAAGGATGACTAATACCCTGCACACCACATTACCCGGGCCATGTCCATGAATCGAGCCCAGAGGAGGGTGTGTGTGCAACTCCACTGACACACCCACCCTTCACACCAGTCCTGTGTCATTCCAGAGAGAACAGACCCTGTGAAGGAGCCAGAGATGTCCAAGAGGATAGAACCGTATGAATGGACAGTCACCTTGGCCGTACTGCCGTACCTAAAGGGGGATACGAGAACGCAGTCCTACCCTTACCGACATGTTGGTCCGCTCCAAGCGGGAGCCTTCTGTTAGTGTGTTGCTCCCACTGTGCTCAGCTAACTAGGTTCACCTCGGCCTCGTTGAGGGCGATGCCGGGGGAGAGGGCGCCTTATCCCGTACCCTAACATCCTACATGATTGATGGTTTAAAAACAGGTTTTTAGACTTCCTCTCACGCATTTGTTGCCTAGGTACCTTTGAGCAAGTTGAGCTTGAGACTTACAAGGAACTTTTCGTCCTGTTTATCTTGTTTCTGTCTTGTTTTCTTTTTTTTTACTACGTTAACCAATTACTTTTCGTTGCCTAAACTCCACTGCACATTAACAATAGTGGTGGCGGATGATAAAATGTTCCTATGAGTCGTTTGGGAAGGCACAGAGAAGCAACCAATTTTGTTCATGTTGCTGCTGATGTTTGCACCAAATCAGCATAATCAACATTGACAACGTACCTATTGTGTTGTATGAAGGAATGACGACTTGGTTTTGTTTCACATTAAGTTCATAAAGTCTTTAAGTTTTGGTGTATAAGCATATTTTTGGATTAAGCTTAAATGCTAAATGGACTGTACTTGTTTAGCACTTTTCTAGTCTTCCGACCACTCAAAGCAATCTAACACTACTTGTCATCTTTCACCCATTCACAAGGGGGTTAATTAAGTGTCTTGCCCAAGGACACATCGTACCCAAGTACTCAGTCAGATGAAACCAGGATCTTTCCAGGTGATCCCTCTTGTCAGACCCTTCTTCTCCGTGCAGCCACAACGTGGGAACGCCTGCGCTGTAGAGCCGTGATTTACACAACGCCTCGCCGGCCAGATGTTTGACACCTGCACAGATTTACATTCTTTAAGGGGTGTATTTTTTATGGAAATAAATAAATTGTATGCTAGGAACACAGGTTCACTTATATGCAGATGATTTGTTTCTTTCAATTTACACAACCCAGAAAAGTCAAGTTCCTTTCAGGCTAAACGAGGCTTTTCCTCATGAAAGTGGGTTTTGTTGCCTAAACCCTGACTTCCTGTGGAAGACAAAAGCTGTCTTTGAAAGACACTCTGCATGTAATGTGGAAATTCAAAGTGACTGGCAACTTTAATATCAAGAAGCCACCTTGGCTGCCGGTTTTCAGGACCACGGCTTTTAGCCATAAGCTTTTTTGTTCACCCATTAACCTTTATTCATATCTCAAATCCTAGAATTTTTTTGTTATTTCCCAATGTATTTCAACAGTGCATATATGAAGGTGTATGACGTCTTTAGATTATATCGCCACGATGAATAAGGCAAGACTGCCTCCTTGTGTTTGAACTGGGACCACTTGTTTTTCTCTGTGTGTGAGTGTGTGTGTGAGTGTGTGTGAGTGTGAGTGTGTGTGTGTGTGAGTGTCTCAGATGATCCTGTGGAGCCTTTTTGTAAAAAAGAGAGACGTGGAGATGAAACAGAACGAAGAACAGAGGGAGGATCAAAGGATTAGGGACGACAAGAATGCTGCATAAGGGTGATGCCGCTGGGAAGGAGAGTAAAAGTAAACGACAAGAGAAAGAAAGAAGGACAAGGAAAGGTGACGAGTGGGTAGGCAGGTGGAGGGAAAGGTATGGAGTGAGTGAATAAAGAGGAGATACTGATGGAGAGAATGAAAGTAAAATATATCAGATGAGGCAGACGGGAGAAGGAGGAGAGAGGAAAGGGGAGAGATAACTAAGTGGACAGAGCAGAGGAAACTAAGATGGAGAAGAGAAAGAGAGACAGAGATGTGAGTGTGTATTGAGCAACAACCACACACACACACACACTCACACAGTTGGGAAATATATCATTTTAAGTTCATCGTAGTGAAACCAAAACAACCACCAGATGTGCTGCACGGCTTCAGTTGATCTATATTGCCACTAATATACTCATCAATTGTCTTTCCCTAATCACCCTCTTCTCTCTCTGGGCTCTCGTTCAGCGGTTCACCAGAAACATCTCAATACGTTTTGTCTTTTTAATTGTAGAACAAACAAAATATGTAAAAAAAAAAAAAAAAAAAGTTCAAAAAAAGATACAATGGATGAATTATACAGTTAAATCAAATGTCCAACACATGGTAACAATTCGATGTATAGAACTTTAAAAGAAATGTTTATAAAAAAATGTAATATATAAATAAATGGGAACAAATGTTTGGCAAAGTAAACATCGTCCCATAACTCACAAGCAATAAATCTCAAGGCCGGGTGATATACTGCGATATATTTAACCTCCGGGCCATAAATATCACCGCCCTATCTAATACGGAGAGGAAGACAATCCTTTCCTCTTAAATAATGAAACGGAAGATTTATTTTTTTTCGAGAAAGAGAGGCCACATTCTGTCTCAGCGTGGATAACAAACAACACGCCACAATGTGGAATATACAGTGTGTGTGTGTATGTATATATAAATATAGTGTAAAATACAACAAATATATTTTATGCTGAGGGTTTAAGGTTTTTCTTAAGAATTTGCAAAGTATGTATAAAAATAAAGCAGCAGTAATATTGCGACACATCCCATGCTGACAATACAAATAAGCTCCCATTGTTTTTGATAAAAAAGCGCTGAAAAGAAAGTATAAATTACCAAATGAATTCAACAGAGCTACGGTTATAAGAAAGAAAAGATGAATAAGTTGTGTAACCGTTGTGGTTCGTTCATCACTGTGATATTTTTTGTGATTGCCTGACTTCATTTGGACTGTTCTACGTGTACCCAACCAAAGGCAAAGGATTGGAACCCCCCCCCCCCCCTCCCCCCCACACACAATGATGGCCTTCCTTCTTGGAAGATCCAGGCAAGAGACTAAGTTTGATATCAAATCTGGAATGTAGTGCGTAGCTGTGGATCGTGTCCCTGGATTTATAATGCATGAGCAAGAATATATGAGTATGAGATGTGAGCACTTCCTCAACTGCCCCACAATGCATTGCGTCTGGGTGCCTTGAGACTGTCCGTGAGACTTTGAGACGGAATAAAAGCTGTTATATTATTATATTCCAGAACGAAGGTGCTTCAGCGCGTCCTTTCCTATCTCCTTTAGCATCGGCCTCACTGGACCACAAAAGGACTTCGCGCTGTCCCACAATTCCTTGCGGCTGCAACATTTAAAGCTACGCATTTAAAGCTACGCACCAGTGGGCCGACAACGCCCGCCGTCGCTATTTAACTGTACACCATCAGGTCCTGCAGCTTTGCCTTGAACGTTGCCTCTAAAATCCATTGTATCTCTTGCAGGATAGATCCCTCGTCCAATAGAAATAGACATCATAATGGATCATCGCCTCAAGCAAATTCCAGAAAACATAAACATTTTTTAAGTCAAAGGTCTGGATCTCTCTCTGCAGACAACAGGCGCTAACGTCTCCCTCTCTGTCTCACTCTCTGTCTCACTCTCACTCCCTCCTATTGGTCTCTCTCTCTCTCTCTCTCTCCGTCTATACCTCTCTACCAGCAGTGAAAGGTGCAGAGCTTCAGGGGATCAAGTCAGAGTTGACTCAGATCAAAGCCAACATCGAAGGCTTGCTGGGCAGACTGGAGCAGATCACAGAAGACACACACATCAACTCCTCAGGTGACACACACACACACACACACACACACACACACCTCTGAATTCAACCAATACAACACTGACTCTCTTATCCAGCCGTTTGATGATGCATGCCAAACTGATTTTCTTCTATTATTGGTCATCTATTTATGATATTAGTGCAGTTTATCTACCACATGCTCTACAATGTTAAAGCCACAGTGCAGTAAAACAACAACAACAACAACAACAAACCGTAATGATTGCCGTATTCACACAAAGATAGAGAAGCCAGAAGGTCATGAGGTTTGTGAAGGGACCCCGGCAGCCATGTTGGACTCAAACTTAATACTGAATTGGTTCTTATATTGTTTTCCATTTTAAAACAATGTGATTTCAACATTAATTTAGACGTTTAGTTAGCCTTGCACCCAGATGTATATATTGTTGATGGTATTGCTATGCAATGCATAATAATGCTCCACTATAACTACTCTTAACTCACTCATCGTGCTGAGCGTCCTTGTTCGTGATCTGAAGCCTAACTGAACCGTTATGTGTTGGATCACAGAGTTATGTTCAAAGAAGTGATTGTGTTTCAGTATAATGCAGATCTGTCCAATAAATTAGTGCCACACACTCACACGCTCATATATATGTATGTATATGCACAGCACAATATAATATGTCAATGTCTTATCTGATAAAAACCTTAAGTAGAGTCTAACAGTTTTATGGAACACATGTTCTGGAATATTTGATGTTGTACTTTAGATTTAGAGCCTTTTTTTTTTTTACGGGGGCTTCAGCAGTTCCCTTCCTTATTATAAAGTCTCTGTGAGCCACGTGTGCTCTTCAGCTTCCTGGAGACAAAAAATAAATTGTCACATCAAGAGAAATAAGCAGGAAAGAACATGAAATATGACTTTCCTCATTGATGTGACTCCCTGCGCTGACTTCTGAAGACATGCAAGGCTTATTTGATGTTCCAATGAAAAAGCCACCGGGGCCACATCTTTTTATTTTATTTTATTGATTATGAACCAGGCCCAACTCGTGATGAAATACCTGCTAAATAAAAGTAATTCTGCCAATGCAAAAATGCTGAAAAAAAAGAGAGAGAACAGAACAGAAGTTATTTCAAGGTCTTCTGTTTTTAGTAAGACAGAAAATATATGGAACTTTTCTGAGAGAAAACACATTTTATTTATTTACCGTCTGCTTACGAATCACAAGGAAGCCATACGATGAAGTAACTTACACTGAGATGAAATATCAAATAATATGAAGGTACGATGATGATATATGGTACAATGTGGATGATGCACACTCATAAATTAAATAAAGCACTACATAAATATGCACATAAGGTGCCTGTGAGCTGTGGGAAGAAGTCAGTAATTCTTTCCCACTATTTTTTATATGTTTAATTTTTCACATGTTTTGTAATTTAGAGGTTCCACATTTCTACACTATTTTTTTACCTTCGTAAAAAAACAGAGAAATGTATAAAAAAAGACATTAGATATGAATGTAGCATTTGCAGATTGTAAGAGTTATTGATTGCTCTTAAAAACAAAAATATATAATTAATTATTGAACTATGAAGCTATATGTAAAATAATTCATAGTAGTAATATCTATCCCATCTGCTGGAGGCTGAAGTCAAAGCAGTTTGTTTCCATATCCCAATAAAATACATTTGAATACAGCCTCGAAAAATGGATTGTGAAAGCGTTTTTAGTTTTACATATAAGAGCCAGTGGGTGGAAACAGACATGACAAGAAAGCAGAATCAGCCGCCCTCCCCCCCCCCCCCCCCAAACAGAACATTAAGGTGGAGATTTGGAATTTATAGTAAAAACCAGGCATTTGTTAGTGAATTTTAAGTACCACATGTCTCCTACAAACTATTCTGATGAGTACGACACAGTTAACAATAACAACCTTTTTTAAAATTGAGAAATAAACTATTCAGCAGTTTGATAAGAATACGAGATGCGGGCTTGAGCATGCAACACAGACTGAAATGCTGCTGAGATCAGTCCGGAATCAAACTCCTCTCTGCTCTGTGGAATTATTCTTTTGTATTTTTTGTTCATGCCCTGGGGTCCTTCCCTGGCTGCCAGCTGGCTAACAGCGCTAACAGTGCTAACAGCGCGGCCAAGAATGAGTAGCACTGAGTAACTGCATTCAAGACAAGTATTATCAGCAAAGTGTTCCTTTGTGTGGAAAGTGTAGAGAACTGGCCAGAGTTTTAGTTTGAAACATCCCAAAAAAAATGAACTTTATGACAACGGGGGATACATTTCCCCCTCGGGATGAATAAAGTAATATCTTATCCTATCCTAATTGGTCTGTCTGGAAGCGGTGCTTTCCCATGATTCATTCGGGAGAAATGAATCATGACTTAAATCAACTACTCAATCATGTCAATACAAATTAAATAATCCTTCATTAGTCCCACAGCGGGGGGGATTTCCAGGATTACAGCAGCAGAGTGCAAACGAACAGAGTAGAGGTTTAATAAATAAGTAAAAGACATTTAAATAATTAATTAAAAATATATTTTAAGGTATGTTACCTAAATGTTATCAATATTGTACTATGTAATACAATTAATTGTGTGTGTGTGTGTGTTGCTGCAGAGCTGAGGAAGGCAGGGGAGTGTAAGAGCGAGGAGGCGTGGCAGGAAGGGGAGGAGTCGAGCTCAGAGCTGGAGGACGAGGAGGAGCACAGACAGAACAGCGAAGCTGAAGAAGAGGAGGAGGAAGAGGAGGGAGAGCACACACAGGACGACACCCATGACCACATGCCGGTATTTACACCTGTGCGTATTTGACAGACACAAGGAGGACTCCTGTAGCTTCACAGCCTTGTGAGGACCTTCGGACGTCCTCGCAAGGAAACACAGATAAATGAACAACGTGAACGTCTAATAGTTCTTATATTCCTCCTCAACTTCTCCTTAGTGATTTAGTTTGATACAACACAATGAGAGTGGTGCATACATGCTTTTAATAACTTACGAGATGTAGTAGTTATTAAAAGCATGTACGCACCACTCTCATTGTAGAACAATGAAGACAGGAATTACAATGAGTTGATGATAATCTATAAATTCTTGAAGTTGTTAATTAAAGAAAACTCCAATTCTTTTATTTTCCCAATGTCCCAAATGTCAATATTTGTTCTTTTTTCCTTTTCTTTAATAATCTGGTGAACTGGGCTTTGGACTGTTAGTCAGACAGAACAAGCAGATTCCAGTAAAGACCCTCTGGGAAACTGAGGGGCCTTTTTTCACTATTTTCTGATATTGTGAATCAAACAAATTAATAAATAGTGTCAATAACTGATCACAGAACAGTCGAGATCAAATATTTCATTCTTGTCAACATGTTCTTCCCGAAAGATAGCATGTATTTATTTTTAGTATTAATTTAAGGCATAAGCATTCATAACATGCATCAATTAATTTGTTTATTTCTTGCTGAACTCATTCGTCCTGTCAATATTTATACCAAAAAAAACAACAACAATCACCTCAATAATATCTGAACAAGCCCAGATTAAGAATGCTCCCAAAACTAATTTAAATCCTGTATAATAATTTTTTTCCATTCAGCCAATAATAAACACAATTCATCATTTTATTGACAAAGTTTCATAAGTATTCTGACAGTGAAACTAGCCTCATTATCAGCTGCAGGGGAAAAGTAGAATCAACATGTGAATATATTTTTTTAAATGTATATATTTTTTAATATTCAAGCTCACTGGCTTGAGATCTGTGGGGACCAGTCGGCCCAATCCAAGTCTTTTTTTTTCAACATCGCTTAGTTCCTGCGTCTCAATTGTGAGATTTTGCTGCCGTTCGTTGTCTTTAGTGGTTAATTGAACGTCACTGACTTGTGGACATTCAAAACAAGCAATTTGAATACAATACTTACATTGTAATTATCAATTAATACAACAGATGTGCACATTCCAGGCATCTTACTTTGTGTAAGAAATATCCATAATATGTTTGTATGTATTTGTACTGTATGCACCACATGACGACAACGCAATGTATCACAAAGAATCCAATAATCCATCAAATCACACAATTTCCCAGCATAATCTTTATTTCATTTAAAATGTATGGAGTTAAATCCATACATTTAGCACATTAACGTACTTAAACTATGTAACAAGTATACTTATTTCACCCTTCTTTAATATTTTCCTAAACCTAACCAAGTCTTTTTATTGTCTATATTAAAAAGTTCCGTCCACACATTACTTTTTAAATTATAGTTCTTGAATGCTCATAATGCCATCCTATAATACTTAATCTCCCAATGTATTTGAAGTGTTTTTGATGTGCTCTTCTGCTCTAATTCCACAGTATAGTATATATATATATATATATATATATATATGTATCAATAATTGAGTTGCACAAAACAACAAAACTAAAATGTCTTCTCCTGTTGCTTTTTTTCATGTGAGCGAAAATGTTCAATCGTAATTTGCTGCCAATTTTACAGAATATTTGGATACTCACAGCACATATTTGTGTTTTCTTTGTCTTTTTTCTTTTGTCGTTTTGTCAATAAGGAGAACGGTCGCATATCATCAGAGACGGACTCCATTCACGCGTGAGAGGTGAGCGTCTCGAACACACTGGAAGCCACAAAGCAGGTGTGGAAGGAAGCTCAGAAATGTGTCAGCAAACCAAAAGGTTACAAGTTAATTGTCAGGAACCGCGTGTGTTGGACTCGCCTAGCATTGCGTCAGCCTCCTTGACGTTTGAGCCACATTTGAAATTAAGTCTTCGACTCTCCGTCACGCAAGACATAACACTTCTTATAATGTTCACAGTTGGAGAAATATCAAACGGACGCTTTGCATCCGCTATGATTTCACAACTTTCACAACTTTAATAAAGCAGCATATCAAACTGGGGTGTTTTTATGTTGTTTTTTTTAACCTATAATTAAGCCAGGAATTTATTTCAAAAGGCTTTGTTTTCAAGGAACACGTTGAAGCGATTACACAAACACACACACACACACAGCTGTGCATTACAACCACCAAGCTGCTGGTGAGGGGCGCTCCAGGGTGCCTCACTGGTTGGCAATAAGCTTTCACTTTCATCACCCGAAATGTATTCTGGCTGTCCAGAAATTGAAGCGGCGACCACACAGTAGTCTGTTTCTCTCACTGATCGGGCCCCCTGCATCTCATTCTTTGGTTCCTTGACAATCAACCACTTCCAGAACGCGTAGATACAATCTTAACATGTCGGACCTTTCGGAACATTTTTGGCAGAGCATGGCGGGGGGGGGGGGGGGGTTGCGATATCTAATTTCAAAAAAGGTAACTACTCCCGGAAAACAAGTCAAATCTGCCAATCATAATCAGTTTGAGAGGTTTTACTGATTTAATTAAATCTTCAGAGTCAGAATGGATCCAGAACGTAGTTTGTTGTGTATCGTGTTTGCTTTTTGAAGTGTCAGAAATACAAGTCATCATTGGGAGAATGTTGGTGTGGTGGACAGATCAAATTACACAGGACCTTCCCCAAGAAGACTGCGGCTGGTGTCCTTTTGGACATCTAAAGTACATTTGTAGCCTGAACCAAGTAGCCAAGTATTTTTTGTCACGTTTCTTAAGTTTATTCTTCAATTTCATAGTCATTTAATAATAATACTAATACATTTTATTTGTATAGCGCTTTTAAAAAAGGTACCGAAGGCACATTTTAAGGCCAAGCAATTGTTTTAACTAACCCAAACTAGTTTTGTGGCATTTTCTTTTCTCTGTTTTGTTTTTTTGTTTCAATCTCATGTTTCAAACTGTTTGCAACGGCAACCACAATAAAAAGAAAATAGGTTTCCCTCGAAACATACTGTAAGAGTCAAAAGGGTTGAAGTCAAAGTTCTGACTTCGATGGAGCTCAGTTTCTCTTCATGTTAATGAAGAATTACAGATGTATTCTTCAGTTTATGCAACTGACATTGCACAACTCTCTTGGTTATCATTATGGCGTGTTTTAGTATTACTCAGATTCATTTGTTGTGCGTCAGGCGGAGGAACCGGCTTGTTAAATTGCTCTTTTTTACTTCACATTGACTTTGCATCATGCTCTCATTTTCATGACTAACAATACATTGTGTTGATCAAAAGCCACATGGTTGCTCATGTGTCACTACTGATAATAATAATAATAATAATAATATTAGTAATAATAATAATGTACACAGATGTTCGGTGAGAAGGCCCTTAGTGTTTACGACTCAGGACATTATCAGTATCTCTATAACTGATTATCTCAGCTATACAAAGAGGCTTTTTAACTGAAAAAAGAAAACTTGGCCTGAGTTTGCTGCACAGTATCCCAAGATCTTCCATAAATATGGATTTAAGTCTACAAGTCTCATGAACTTGATCGCACCACTAAAAAATTAAAATTAAAACAAATGTTTTCTTCCCCGAGGTCGAGGCCCAGCTGCTTTTATGGAGCAGGATGTCATATCTTTCATTGGCTTGCAGCATATCAACCTACTTAAAGAATTATTATTGCTTTTATAAGCTTTACGTGTGTACACAAGGCCCAGTTTGTTGTTGAAAAGGGAATTGTTTTAATAAGTGTTTTCTGGCATTAAAAGTGAGTTTTGATTTGTTGTATTGCTTCTGTAATGAGCTCTTCTCAAGTAATATTTTAAGTGATTGCGTCTTGAGACATTCAGCCTCCAAGTCAGGAGTCCGTAGCAGCACCGGGACCCAACAACTCAACTTACATCGTCATTGACATCACATTGACTTTTGTAATAAAGGAAATTGCAAGAAATGGAGTCTTGGAACACGATACGTCGTTCGCTCCATAACCGCATTTCCCATAAAGCCCGTTAAAGCTTTTTATACAGCAGAGATTACAGCTTAAAAAAATAAGGTTGTTAAAATGGCATTACGAGAGAGTGCCGTTGGATATCATGAAATAAACTACGGTACCATGATGTAAGTGCCCACGCTGGTAAATTGTCAACTTTGTTAAAGTTCCAGAGGTTTCAATTTGTTATAACGAATTAATTAGTCTTCAGATGATAGGACGTATCAGCAGAGGCTCACCTACCCTGGAGGAGACGGCTGGACTGTAGCTCTCCATTTGGAATAAAGGTAGTAGAAAGGCCTAATGTGTATTGACAAAAGATAAAACATTTAAACAAAGCAAATATTAAGTCTTCTTCTGAAAGAAGCTTTTGACATTTAAAGGCCTAAACTGTCCTTGAGTGGGACCGTTGGTGGTCAAATGTGAAGTTGGGGGTACACGTTTCTGCCGCGAGAGGGTTTTCAGGCGCAAGCTAAGAATCGGGATCAAGTGGTTTCACGTGAGAACCGAATTCCCAGTTTAGATACAGATGTGGGATCCATCGCTCACGCCGACCTGCGTTCCGTTTCCCCCCCGATCCGCAGTCTCTCACTCGCCAATCACCGGCCTTTTTGGGCAGAACCGTTGCCTGTTTTGGGCCGAGCGACGCCACGTTGACTCAAAGAGGAAGTTAAAGGACTACGCCAACCCACCGTTTGTGTATCAATAACTCACCCGGTGATGTCCTTGAGCTGTCCCCTCACACGGGCTCCGGAGGGGTGAAGCTGCTTACGCTGCATCGTCGTCATAAAGGATTCATACATGTTTTCTTTTGCCGTAATTCTAAGCGACAGCGCCGGAGAAGGCGAGTCGAGGATGAGGAAAAAACGGAGTGATTTGTTCATGTCTGTGATCTCGTCGGCTCAATGTAATTGGAGAGACGTGGACCGGATCTGTGGCTGGTGGTGACGGCAGACGCCATCTGCTAATTTATTGGCCCGAAATCATGATTTAATTAAGCCGGCCACAAGCAAAGAGCGTCACCTCAGAAAGAGTCTTAACGTTAACGTGATATTTTTCTGATCACACCTGAGAGATGGAGAATGGGAATATACAGTACTTTATACAGTACAGAATACAGTATTTAATTAACAAACAAGAATCAATTTCGGAAGACCCTTCAAAATAAGATGGCTTCAAAATAAAAGCTTCTTCCGCCTAGAAACAGCTGTTTTTACGATCACGAAGAGAAACCTACTACGTCCCATAATCAATACATTACAATAATAATACAGTGATCATACTTTCTCCTGATTTCCTAATACATTCCTCAGAATATTCTTCATAATATCCCTTAATAATTAACATATCTTTCTTTATGTATTAATTTAAAACATAGACTTTCTTATTTACATGTGCAAGTATATATAAAATCCACTACAACTCTACAAAGACCATCTGAAAGGCTGAAATAATTTCTGTGAAAATACAGTCGTATATAATATCGTTGTATTTATCTGAAGTTACCAGCTACTCAAGTTGTTTTTTGCCGTAAATACTTTGTCCCCTTACTTAAGTATTTATTTTGATGACCCCCCCCCCCCCCCCCCCCCCCCCCCCACACCGCTGTGTGTGCATACCTGTGCATTCTTTTGGCTCTTAAGCGCCTTCAGCCAGATCAAGGAGGCACCGTGAGGGGAAGCTGGAGCTCCCTGTAGGTTAAACCAAGGGAAGGAAACCGGGCACGGCGGTCATGTAAAGCATATGTCAATGTCACAGTTACATAACTGTGTTTATGGGATGCTTTTGTCCAACATCAGTTTCACACGTTTTCACACTGGCAGTAAACTCCTCGGGGTCGAAGTACAACTTTGCAAAAAGTTTTTTAAAATGTTGCCAAAGAATGAGCTCCAGCTGAAGTTTTATGTGAAGGGTGAAATTGATTTAAAGTGCATGAAGAGCAGCAGAAACGGTCCTTAATCACATCGCTCGAGGCGCATCGCTGCCCCAGTGCACCGCCTTCCTGGAACGCCATGCGGACATCGCTGACGACTTTCGCCACACCGTCTCGGCAATCCTTCATCGGCTTCGTCACGTTAAGGTCCTTGTGTTCGTGCAGAGAGGGGGGCGACTAATGTTTGTGCAAGTCAGGCTCTATGACACCGACACACGAGGCCTCCTTTAGCAGGCTGTCAAGTAACTACCGTTCAAATCCGTCCGCGCCATCATTTCCATTTTGAGTGATTTGAGATCCTTAAATTGACATTTGGATTAGAAAAGTAAATCGTCTTTTGAGATCAGACCCCATTGTAACATTCAATATTTTAAGGCGGGCGATGAAGGCGTAAAGTACCTGTGGAGTACACAGGGGGTACTTTAACTTAAAGTTAAAAAGTTTAACAGCAGCGAAATGATTGTCTGGTGGAATCTTGGCAATCGTGGATCTGTAATCAGCTGATTTAGAAGAAAGAGGTGAAGTGAGTAAATTAAGCTTGAAGACAGTCTTTGCATGATGATGAAATGCTCTCAGACTTTGATGAAGTCGTATAAACACAAGGGTTGGGAGTGGAGGTGGACGGGTGAAACTAACACAGGACTTTCAGCCAGGAGACCGGCGTTCGTGTCCCATAGATTAGTTCTTCTCTGTATGTTTGAGAGTGCTCGTTTTTTACGAGATCCCTTGACCTCAAACCTCAAGGAATGTGAATATAAATTGGTTTTATGCCCACTTTATGCTAATCCCTTGCAGTTTTTTGCATGCAGTATAAATCAAGTCATGTTTGCCTGTTCTAAAATGGTGTATTTGAACATTTCTGCATACTGGGGATCCTAAAAAGTCTTTGAATGGCACAGTGTAAAGATTATTAATAATTACATTATTATTTATAAACCCATACATTAGTTTAATTGAAAGGTAGGTACTCTATACGCCATAAACCACCATTAGTTTAACAGAATTGAACAGAATATTCAATTTGATGGCACACAATTTTGTAAAAATAGGGAAAACTGTTACATTAATAAATTCATTCTTATTCACAAGGTTGCTACGGAGTTATTCTCAAGATGATCAAGTTCTTTATAAACAGAATATTTTTCAGACTAACTACACAACTAAACAGAAAATAAATGAATGAACGATAGAATAGACCAGAAATCTATATATATATATATATATATATATATATATATATATATATATATATATATATGTATAAGTATAAAATACAGGGGCTTAATATGACTTGAGCTGAGGTTTCTTTAAGTTGTTTATTACAATTGGATGCTTCTGTTTCTTCAGGAATGTGCCTGATTGTAAAACCGTAGAGGTTCGGGTCATAAAACCTTGTTGGGTCATCCTTAACGAAGGTCTTACGGTGCATTAAAACAAATGGTATGAACCTAAAGATTTACAACATGGGGATTGGCCCTCATGCACTTCCATCATAATGTTCTCAACCCTTTTACCCTCTTCAAATGTATTTTCATTTATTTGTTTATTTTTCATCTCCGAGTGCTGCGTCTTAAATCAATCGTCCAAGCTTTTCGGTTGACGTAAATCCATCAGAAAGTGATTCAACTATCTGAATCCCAGCACGCTTCGTTCACGCACATCTGATGTTTCATGTCTCCAAAAAGGTACAAACGGTAAATCTGTAAATCGTAAATTTCAAGGTTCACCTTCGCTATTTCAAGCTTTCCGGGATCCTCCAAGAACCTCTCAATTACTCCTTACCTCCTACAATGTGACGTGTTAAAGGAACAGTTCAACCTTTTAGTAAATAAAAAGGAGTCTTTCCTCCAGAGAGCCGGAAGAAGAGATTGATATCAATCTCACGCATCTGATTTAAGATCTGTGAGGTCCGAAGTAAATCGTTACGTCGGGTGAAATACGACTTGTGTGACGGAAAGAGCGACACGCTGATATTATTTTGTCTCTTCATCTGGCTCTCTAAAAGAAACCGCGACAATTATAGTGCAGGCGCGGTTTCACGATACGACCGCACGATACCGACCGCACGATACGACCGTAAAATTGTTCAACTTTGTTGTTGTTTAGGCACAAAAACTAAATAGATAATAATTAGGGCATTTATGTCCAAACAAACAGCGTGAGTCTGATAATGTCTAGAATCCACTGAAGCCAACTGGCACTTCTTTTGTATCGCACGCGCACGTATAAATCAGAATCTCTCACCCCGATGTGTTTTTACAGCTTTTCAAAAGGCGGTGGCGGTCTGTCAGTTGGCGGTCTGTCAGTTGGTCGCCACAAACGGCCATTTTTGCATTTGTGTGCCGAGTGAGACGTCTCCTCGACCGCGGCCCATCGGATGGACCGCCGTAGATCTGGCGTTAGAAGTTACGCCGTCGTGATGAATTGGAATAATGTCAATTTCTTTCCGACGATGCTTTTGTTGTTTTTCCGACCAAACGCCTCCAGAACCGGTGGCATTTTCTCTACTTCTGGTGTTATTGATCTGTCCTCTGTGTTTCAGGTGGTGTGGACTGAGCAGGAAGAGACAAAAAGAGAGAGAGAGAGCAATGGACAGACAGAGAACTGGATAACAGCACAGGAGGCCATCAAACAGCAGGGAGCCTGGACACACACACAGAACTGTAAAAACACTCAGCAGTGAGACATACTTGACACTCAAAATAGTAAAACAGCAGGGAACTGCTGGAGCGCACCATAAACTGATGAGTTACACACAGTAACACACACACAGAGCCACGGGGAGATGGTAAAACAGCAGGCCGCTGTCAAAACATCTTAGAGCAACAAGTTGTACACACACACACACACACACTCACACACACGGCTCTGCCGTTGACAGTCGATTGGGAGAGCCGGAGGTCGTCAGAACATCCTCATCGTTGTCAGATTCACAGGACACAACGCGACCGAACGGGCGCCGAGCGGAGGAGCGAGGAAGTGCCGGTCGTCGACCGGAGAACTCGTTGGGGACGGGCCAGCCGGGCTTCATGAGAAATTTAGGCTGAATCGCATGAATTAAATCTAAACATATCTCCGGGATGGGAAACACTTTGCTTTATTTTTTTATTTTTGGGGTACGTTTCCGAGCAAAACTTTGAATTACAGTAACGGTCGATGCAGCGACTCGAGTTAAACGTGCAGATCTGTGGAAATTTGCTTCCAGGCCGTCACATAATCCATATATCCAGCGCACTGTGTAAAATATTAAATGATGGCTCTCTTCTTCCGAGGTAATCCCCCTTTTTCCAGTCACAGATTACTCAACCACAGGTGTTACTGACTCTCCAATCACAGCGTGATGTAACATGGAGATGATCGCCTAAGAGTTATAATCAAGGTTCATGAAGCATCCTGGTACGAAGACGCTCAAAGACGTTTTGAGGCAAAGATAAAAATTGAGGTAAAGATAAAAGTTCTTGAAAAGGTAATGAAACAATACAGATTAGATTATTTTATCTTATTCCATGTCCATTATCTCTAAGAGCGTGTTTGTCTTTTTTAAGCGGATCGACCAATCACACCTCTTCATAACGAGTAACGCCCCCTCACTGAAGGTAGAAGGCTAAGAGCAGCTCTGAGATCAGCCATCGTTACTCTCCAGTTGTGCTTCCTGAGGTTTAATGACGATTACAAAAAAATGACAAAAAGACTGATCCCCTTGTCTTGATTGGCTCAGATAGTAATACAAAATAATAATATAATACTAGACTTTCCAGAAAGACCGACGGTTATTTAAAGCTTTCTAGGAAATGAAGGACACAACCATTAAAGTGCAATGAACAACTGTGTATTCTATTCAGGAAATTGACAAATTTCACCCTTTAAAAACACGTTTTATTGATTTTAAAAGTACAATCTTCCACCACAACATTATTCCACTGAAAGTTGATACCTCTATAATGAATATTGAGTTATTGCCCATCTCTAACGCAGTGTATTAAACAGCAGGATGATGTATTCATACGGCCTGTTTTTGTTGCATTGTTCGGATGATATAAATGCTGGTTATTAGCATCAGATGTACACCCCGTCTCAAACAATACGTTAACGTGAACTATTATGAGTTTGGGAACTCAACATGAGTCAGAAGAAAACTGGTGATAAAAACAGTATTAAGAACACATGTTCAATGTCTGAAAGTTAACAGTTGTTAAATTGTTAATTTGTTTATGCGTAGATTACTTACGCATTTTAGTTTATTATGAGTTATGAATAAATAACTCATGGGGTTTTATTGCACGTTCATCTTCCTAATGTGACCATAATATGGTTCAAATCAATCATACAAAGACATATCAAACATGCAAGAATGAGGCTTTTATACAATCATAACAAAAACCCTATACTTTTACATACTGACCTCACTTGGCTGAGCCTCTCTAAAGAAGAACAGATTGGTTTGTTTTGGTTTCACAAGTAAGAATATGAAGCAATTGCTGCCAAAAGAAACTCAACAGCCCCCATTAACATAACTCCCATTGTTATACTCCATACATGTACAGTATGTCTTAAAATGCAGCCAGAGCTTTCAGTTCATTTCAATATGAAAGTTAATGTAAAAAATCAATCATATCACTTTTTCTTCTTCTGGTTAATGGTACATTCAGGTTGAATATGAGGTTGTTAATCTTGATTTAAGGTACACTTACTCGCTTTTTCCTCTGCCAACTCCCTAAATGACCCCTGGTCAAAGTCCCTTAAAATATTGTATTTTAATATAACCTTAAACAGGTATTATTAAATATGCAACAATTAAAAGGTAAAGTCAAGAAAAATCACTGTCCGGTATGAATAATTATGAGTGAAAAGCTCAAAAACTCTGCTTCATCAGGGGAGTTGTTGTACGGCCTGGAAACCAAAAGCAAAAATCCTGATTGGGAACGTGCGAATACCTTTGAACCAAAACCAGTAAGAACAGCACAGATCGTTGTACAATAAACCAGGAATCTGTTGAATGTATATGTTTATACCCTCTCTTTCTCTAATACCAAGAGACCATTATTGAAAGTTCGACATATCAAACGAGTGGATGTATGGATGGGTCGAACAAACACAGGACTTTCACCCAGGAGACCGCTGTTTGCAGCATATGTGACAATATTTGGGTCTAAAAGGTATCGGGAGACAGCTCATTCCTATTGGTTGGCACTGAAGGAGATATTGGATATTGCCACCGGGTTGTAAGGTCCGTCCAGATAAAGGAGCAGGTGGGCGGAGCTTCAATGCTGTTGAAAATGTGATCTATGCCTGAAAAGATCCTTCGTTCTCACTGTCCTTGTTCCCTTCTAATCTTATCTTCTTTCCATCTGTCTTGACTCCTTTCCCCTAAGTTCTTCCTCCAACTTGTTTTTTCTCTTCTTCTTCTTCCTTACCTTTCTGGCACATGTTTTTTACTCTTGTGTTCATCTGGTTTTACAGTTTCATTTCCTGTCCGTCCCCTTCTTCCATGCGTTTCTTATTCCTTTTCCCTTTCATCCCAGCTCCACTTCCTTGCTCCATTTGGCCTTTCACTTTTATTTCTCTTTCCTTCTGTGTTTCCTTTCCATTTTCTTTATTGCTCTTCCTGTCCTCTTCAAGATGAAAGAAAGAAGTGACATCAGAAGGGATTGACAAAGGTCTTGATCAGTATTATGTGCACTATTCTCTTCTTCTTCGCCATAGGTCGTATGACCCATTTGTATGTTACCTGTTGGGTTGTAATAACTGTGATCAAAGGAGGAAGTCAGCTGACCGTCTGTGTGGAGAAGACGGAGGTCAAAGAGACGTTGGGCTTTGATGCAAGAACGCCGTTAATGTCCAAATGTCCACATACATACTTAACTTACACCGCGTCATGTGTGTCAATTTACAGGGATCGTAAACCAACGTACGTACTCATTTCACGGCATTGAACACGTGTGCAAAACCACGACCGCTACGATTAGATGAGTGGAAGGAGAATGTTTTCCAGCTAACGTAGAAAGTTAGTCGAACCCCAACATGAGATCTGAATGAAGTTCCCCTTCGCACAGCCTGTACATTGTACATCCGTGTGTATATACACTTGTTATAATCTACCCGTCAATGCATTTTGGTAAAGGTGAGCTCCATCCCAGAATAAGACGTGCTGCGCGGTGGTGCGCTCAATGGATCCGACCGCCGCGCGGCAGCCCATTTACATTGGTTCATGATGCACCTTCGAGCTCCGAAATGAGACGTTCAGTGGAATTTGCTTAAAAGAATAAAATCAGTCCGGTTTTCTTGTTTAATTAAGATGCAGACTATCTCTTTCTCTCTTTTTACTTCTCTTCCTCCAATCCTCCCTTTTCTCCCCCCTTTTGCCTGTTGTTCCTGTCTGATTTCTACATGCCGATGTTAAATAGGCGTTGCTGTTATTTTTAATGACTTGTGTATACTGTGTGATGAAAGTGGTTATGCTGACTTCTCTGTCTGCACCGAGATGGTGCCAGAGGCCTTTACGACACATGTAAATAAATCAAAATAAAAGGCGTGACATTTCGTGACTACAGACCACGAAGTGACGTTTTCAAGTGTCTTCTTTCTTTTTTTAAACTTTTGATCTCTGGAAAATGTCTTCTCCACATCTCGTTTCACCTCTTATTTATCCTCGCGGCAACAGGAATGCATTTTTGCTCAACAGAACATTTATTTTTCCTAGTAAAAATATGGGCAGGAATAAAAAAAATATATCATAAATCACAGAAAGCTTTTGAAAATAAATAAAATATTAATATTGTAACATGAAAAGAACTCCAGCCTCTTCTCTCGCTGTAGTTAAGGTTCACTGGAAAGATTGCTGTGACTATTGACGGACTGTTAATTTAAATAAATGGATTAAAAAACTGGATTAATTAGAAATTACTGCATTCAGAATAACATTTAGAGGTGAACATATTTTGTTATATTATGTTGGCTTTAGACGCCTCACAAATATGCTTCAAATGAGTCTGTGAAGGGAGGCGGTTGAGGCGATGGAGGGGTCAAGAGGTCCCATTACCCAGCATTCCCCCAGGAGATGGCTGTGTGCGTCCAGTGTGAACCAAGAACTCTTATCATCTAAATAAAAACAAGTGCTTTAGTTGCCCAAAGCTAACCAAGTACTTATGTTGCACTTTTTGATTTGTTTTAGTAAGTTCAAGACAAACGGTTTCAAACTGTGACTGACAGCGGGTGTTTGTGGGATCGGGTGTGTCTGTGGGTTGAAGGAGCTCCAGTCACTCAGTGCAGTGTGGCTCGACGATGAGTTTTTAATAGTTTTTGGAAAACAATGGAGACAAGGGTAGTGACAGTTTGAGGGGTTTATCGACAAAAAATAAAAAAATACAGAATCTTTTTTGACGAGAACAAACCGTAAATACATAATATACAATAAATCGAGTACCAAAAGGTCAACCGCACCGAGCTCCTTGATGCAGCAAAATAAAGCGTCAATTTCCCAATAAATGTGGATGAAATGGTGGATGTAAAGCGACGAGGAGTCAGGTGACCTTGGCTCTGACCTCCATCCTGATGAAGTGAGTTACAAAGTCGGCCCACTAGACCCTCACTCAGCACACTGCTCAATATTTCAGTTTGCAGACTGATGTATTATTTAGGTGTATTATTTATTAGGTTATGCTTCTACACACAAGCTTCTGGGGGAAACACTGCTGGATACCGCCGAGTCTGAAGCACTTCCCGTCATCTTCCATAATCTCAGGGTTTCGCCAGCTTTCAACAGTCGACTTGAACCTTCAACCTCCGCACCTGTAAACACTCAAGCTTTCTGAACTTCTTAATGTCCTTTACTCCAATGTTGCTTTTTTGGAGCTTCTCAAGGCATTCCTCTCTTTGAGAATTTGAGAATATGCAGTACCTGAAATCTCGGCTCTTTGCCATAACCTTTACACCCCGACATACTTTACCTGTTAGACCGCAGTGTGTGAGAGTTAAGTGCTTTCGAAGCTTATTTGCAGCCGTTTGTTGATACAATGGCTTTCAAGTGCCTCAAAATAGGAGGCAGGATCTGAACCTGTAACCTCGGCACCTGCACCCACTTAATATCTTTCGAAATGCACTTTCAAAACTTGGGAAACACGTGGATTTCATAACTTTTTGGGATTTGTGGTTACAGAACTCATCTTCTTTGGGCTTCTTTAGTCGTTCACCTCTGGCTCACTCATTAACCAGCGGTTCTCAAACTGTGCACTACAGGTGGGCGCAGGAGGAAATGCAGAAAGACCTTCATTGAGAACTTCACGTTCAAAGTACACAGACATAAAACTAAGTCATTAATAAATACATGTTGAAATGCCTCCACCTTTGTGTACATGTTTACGTTACGCTTGCGCGACGTCCAAGATTAGTGGTGACTCGCTGATTCTTGGCGTTTTGCCGAAAAACTATCTTGTGGGATTGGCTTTGTTGCTGTTGCCCTTCAAAACAAAAGCTCAACATTGAGTATGAATTGAGATCGACTTTTTCCGCTGTTACCCTTCAAAACAAGAGCTCAACATTGAGCATGATTTCAGATCGGCTCTTTATTGCCAAATATTTGAACTTGTTTTGTTTTTCACAGGTTGCACTTATTGTTATTATCTTGAAAGGATATCCAGTGTAAATCAGGTTCATTGCAGTCCCAATTAGCTATTTATTTGCCAGTGTGCTTTTTTGCACATATATAAGTGTATTTGCATTGTTCTAACAAAGTTACCTGAAAACTTACTGAAACTTACTTCCTGTGAGATGGAAGTTCCTTTTGAAGGGAACACTTTGCATGAAACAAGCGTATATGGACACATTCCATCTTCCATGACCGCTCGCACCAGATAACCAGAATATGACTGAAAATGACAAATGTATACTTTCATGCACCAAAAATAGCTTGTTGCGATGAATCCTGAGGGACGCATCTGGTCTCCGTGGGGGCTTGAAAGGTGACGGTGCATCTGGAAAGAAAAGACTGAGTTCCCTATCTCCGTTTCTGAATATTCTGACATTTTCATACGGTGTTTGTTGTTCTTTCATCGAACTTCAGCATGGGGGAAAGTTTGTTCAGCAGCCTTTATTGAATCTGGCAGATTGTTTTTGGAAAACAAACTGGCCCCACACTGGCTCCGACATGTTGGAGGTTTACAACTTGAACTCCCGCAGTGCGAAAGGAACAGCGACGGAGTGTCGGGCAGAGACCGACCGGGAGGCAGGACCTCCTCCGATGTCGAGTGTAAAATAAATAAGCAACGCCGATTTCCGAGCATGTTGCACCTGATTGTTTGTTTTCTGAAGTCGTGTTAGATTGGAATAATAATGAAAAGAATGGCGGTTCGATATACGTTTCGTCTGTGGTTCAAACCACGTTCATAATTTAAAAAAACTGACTGTGAGCAAAGATTTGTAGGAACTCATCTGCTAATGGTGCAAACAAATCCACCTGTATTACGGTTCACATTTCCATTATAATGCTTACTCAATGTGTACTAAAAACAGATTTTATTCTCATTATGATTAGTTTGAACGGGCCAATCAGTGAGTCTCCGAGGAAGTCCGGACATTAAGTTATAGTTGTTCCCGTAGGTAATAAAGATGTAAAAGTTGACGTCGTTGTTCTCCCGATCTTTTAGACGGCGCAGTACCTGAAGTCATAATGACGTAACCTCAAATAGCCTCACTTATTGTGAGACCCGCAGTGTGCTTGGTGAGGGGCTTTCGGAACGTCCTCCGAATCGGAAGCAGGATCTGAGTTCGTGACCTCGACTCCTGCATCCACTCAGCCGCTGATCCTCGGACCGTTTGTTCTTCTATTTGAAACCGACCAACACGTGGGGTTCATTACTCGACGCACATTTGTGCGTCGTTTATGAATACATCAGGGATTAACGGTTTGAATGCAGTCCCCCCGAACTGGCATTTATTTCCTATTCACGTCTTGCATGCTATAGTTCTCTTGTCAAAGTTATGATCCGAAGGTGTGCTGTGCTAGCCCACCAGTCTCCATTAAGACCTAACCCTGCATACTTCTGGGTGTGAACAGTTGGATAAAGACCACACATGTCATGAAAGTTGACTGGATCCTGTATTTTAGTACTGACATCTTTAGGGGGGGGGGGCAAGGTGAGGTCCAGTGCTCCCGTATTAATACGTCTGGAACCTCCTCTGGCCCCCTAACTGCAATATATAATAACTGCATGAGTTTCCGGACTATGAGACCCTCGAGGGACTAACTTCAAAAACTTTTAGAAGATTTCTATGTGGATTATCTGGAAGTGTTCCCCACACCTGCTCTATAACACCATAATCCTCGTTTGTCACACCAGACCGTGTCCCAATTCCACACTCTCAAATCATGAAAAATGTTTTTATTTGTGGTCTCCTAAGTGAGATTGATGCCAGCTGCCAAGGCGCTGGTCTCGAGGATCCCGATCGGAGCCCCATCTGGTCCAGTTCTCCAGAACGGGGATGAAATTCATCATGCGAGTCTGACACGACGCATTTATAAAGTTCACACCTTTTTGTTTGAAATGTAAATATCAGACTGGTTCCATCTTTAATGTGATCAACCCAACAAAACCAACAAGTTTATTTTTAGGAACATTTGGAATGAATAAAAAACAACACAGCATCTTGATATGAGCATGCCAGATAATTTTGTGGAAGCACTTTTTTAATTTGTTCCTCGACATCGCAATGTCATCCAACTCTTCTTTGCAAAAGCTTCAAGTTGAGTCTAGACCTCTGCAATTGTTCAGTGAGCATCTGAAGAGTATTCTTAGTCTCGAGTGCAAGGCCAACACGGTGGTAGAGAACGGGATCGTGGTGTTTGACACGTACGTACCCGTTCTTCCTCTGAGCACACCGGCGGTAAAGGTCACGGTGTCAAACATCCCACCGTTCGTTAAGGACGAGAGTATCATGGGAGAACTCTCCAGACATGGGAGAGTTATATCTCAGGTGAAGAAAACTGTCCTCTGGGTGTAAGTATTCACTTTTAAAGCACTTGGTGTCTCACAGGAGACAGCTGTTCATGATCCTCGACAGGAATGAAGAGTTGAACGTAGCGTTCACACTGAGAGTGGAAGAGTTTGACTGTTTCACAACATCTGATGACATGAAATGTTTTAGTTGTGGTAGAGAGGGACACCAGAGCAACGCCTGTCCTCAGAAAACATGTGATGAACAGGACCGCGCTAAGAAGAACCCAAGCCAGAAAGACACCAAGGAGAACAGAGGGGAGAACGAGGGCGTCCAGGAGCAACAACAGGAAAAGGAAGGTGAGCACAGAGAGGACAAGTGGGGTCCAGCAGGTGAGAACAGAGAGGACAAGTGGGGTCCAGCAGGTGAGCACAGAGAGGACAAGTGGGGTCCAGCAGGTGAGCACAGAGAGGACAAGTGGGGTGCAGCAGGTGGGAAAGGATGGGTCAGAGGTGGTTCAGCAGGTGGAAGAAAATGGGGCAGGGGTGGCCCAGGAGAGTACACAAATTCAGGAGGACAGCCAGGGGTGTACTGGAGGACAGGTAGAGACGGTTAGGGGACAGAAAAGAGGTGAGAGTGAAAAAGTGGTGAAAGACGTGAGGGGGATGAGGAGGTGTTTAAACTAAAGAGAAAAACAAGAAGTCAGGAAAACTCACAGGCCAGAAAAATGGCAGTAAGTAAAGGAAGAGGAAGCAGAGGATGAGTCCAGTATGGAGGAGGACTCTGCTGACAGCGAGTTAGCTGGCGTAGGGCCTGATAGACGTAAGAGCACCAAAGGGTACAGTGTGGGGAGAATAAAGCTTTTTCACAGGAAACAAAAGGGGAATGGGGAGTCGAGTTAGGAGACTACTTCTCTGACGAGGAGAGGAGGCTTCTCAATGAAGGAAGTCTTCAGAGTAAAGAAGATAGTTTCAAAGACGAACAGAGACATTGACGATGACGACGAACGTTAAGATCTCACGAGCCTTTTTCAAGTCAAAGATAACGTATTGTTTATTGTCTTTAATTTATTTAATGATGAGTCTTTTAAACATATGCACGCGATATATAAATGGAGCCAGAGACTCTGCAGAGATCCCTACTCTACCAGCTTAGTGGAGCAGGTGGTGGAGGGCAGGCTGCTGGTGTATGGAGCCAGGTTGGACATCCAGGACGGCACGGTACCAGGTCTGACTGGCATGCTGTGGTCCTCCGGAACCACCACCCTGAGGAGACTGGTGGAGGTAGCAGGTCCTGGACTGGGAGACGCGTCTGCAGTGGCTTCTCTGCTCGGGCTGGAAGAGGACTGACGGAGGAGAGGAAGCCCCCCGACTCTGCAGATCCTTTTCCGGATCTAGGTTGCATTCCAAAGCTGAATGGGGTCTCAGGACCACTATTCACTATTAGTTTTTTGTGCTTTTGGTTTTCTTTGCTTGTCGATTTGTTTAAGTTTTCCATGAATACGATGTTCAGTTCGTTCAAAAATCAAAATCTCTCTCTCTCAGCAGGTGGATCAGAGGCCGGGGAAGCCAGCCAGACGGCCCCCGTGGCAGAGAACCAGCTTTAGCTGTTGCTGCTCCAGTGTGGTTGCTAATGCGTTATTATTGTTGTGTTTATCTCATCGTTTTATTGCTATTAGGATATCGATCGCTACTGCGAGTAGTGCCGCTTCCTCCCTTTGAGGAAGTAGTTATTGGTTAATAAACCACCTTTTTGTTTATCCACTCGTTGCCCGGGAGTGAGTCATTCTCCACAGGCTCCATGAAGAGAAATGACGTGTGTGTCTGTGTGAAGAATATGAAAGGAAGAAAATAATAGCACACGTGCAGATGTTCATGAATACATTTACAACATTGAGATGATTTCAAAAGTAATTTAATCCTTCACAACTCACTCGGTTAGTTAAGACTCTTCAGAAATGTTACGGCACACGTGAACGATTTATCATAACCACAAAGTTCATGTGATTCTCCGCCCTACCTGTGTCAGCTGCTGCACATCTCATCCCCTGCTTACAACACTTGCTCTGCTAACTGTATTTTGTTGGATGTCCCTAAAAAATTCTGTGCACTTGGTTTGTCTTCATTTAATGTTGCTGCAGCTACAACCTGGAATGATTTACAGAAATCCTTGCAACTACACTCCTGCGTCTCCAAGTCGGCCTTTAAAGCCAAGATCACGGACTTGCTGAAAGACCAACGCAGCTCTCAGGCGGTTAGCATGTTGGTTTCTCCACTCCTTGGCACTTTTTAACCCCGTTTATTTATTTTCCTCTCCTTTCCCTCAAGAGGTTTCGCCTCTTGTCAGGCCACAGTTGGAAATAAGAATTTGTTCTTAATCTGTTTCGCCTGGCTAAATAAAGGTTGAATAAAAAATTCTGGGAGATGCGACAAAACCATTTGGACCATGTTCTAAGGGTCTCCTTGATGCTGCACCTTTACGATACGGATACCCGGTAGAGCACCACTGAGGTCAAGTCTTGGATCAAAAACATGCAGATTGAATAAAAACCCCAGATGGGACGTAGAGCTTTGCCTCTCATGAAAATCTCTTTTTGAGTTTGGAGTTTTTTTTATGGTTCATATTATTCAGGTCAAATGTCACGGGGGGTTGCCGGCTAACTCGCCCCTCTGCTGCAGCGAGAACATGCCTTTCGAGGCGTCTCGCAGCTCTTGAACGCATCGTCGCCGTGGATCCTGCCCTTTTGACTTTTCTCAAACCGCCTCGCATTTAAACCCGTCTCAGGGTCGTCTTCCTGGAAAAAATAAAACGGGCTGCTTTTTATTACTGCTTTGGAGGAGCAGATGTTCAGAATTCAAGGGCGTGAAGGTAGTTTAACATGACTCCACAGCTGGTAATAAACAGGTTGGACTTTTTTTTAAACTCTGTATTAACCTCTTCCTCTGTAACACAAGACAAAACTGATTAGACCGAAGTGTACAGCTGGTGGAAGTGTATCGTTGAGGAAAGGTACCTTAGAGCAAAACAACTGGGTGTTACACAACCTTTGATGGTCAAACACAAGATGTACAGCTTTCACGGCAATCTAGACTTCTGCAAGTCTTAGTCTTGAGACCTCCATCTTCCACGTATCACATGTTGAGCAGATTTCAGCAAATGTTCAAGGTTAATGTTCAAATAAAGTTGTCCAGTGTCTCCTGCACCTTTTTGTGGTGCAACATGCCGGAATAGGCTAATTATTGATCACCAAGGGCCCAAAATGGCCGCTAGTACATTCTGTTTGGTGAGAGACACAGTTGTAGTGGGTATTTGTCCCCATTCCATATGCAAGAGTCTCAGCAGATCAAATACTATTGGTCACAAAATGTGGTACTTGACTTATTTTGAGTGGGATGGCTTTAGACGGCTCCCATTAGCTTGTACGATTAAAAGGAGGGTCTTCGACGAAAATCTACCCTGTCAACGGTGAGGAGAGGGAAAGAAATTAATTCAGCTGACAATATTTTATGATCATTTGAGAGCATAGAGCAATATTTTGGTTTATTTACTGTATGTTATTGTTGTGTGTGGATGTATTGAACACCATTAGTGATATAAAAGTTAAATAAATAGCGTGTTACATGAGGAAAT
Source organism: Cyclopterus lumpus (assembly GCF_009769545.1). Classification (NCBI taxonomy): domain Eukaryota; kingdom Metazoa; phylum Chordata; class Actinopteri; order Perciformes; family Cyclopteridae; genus Cyclopterus; species Cyclopterus lumpus. The sequence continues at coordinate 24,566,286 of NC_046970.1, read as the reverse complement.
GGCCAAAGAAAATCACCCAAAGATTATAGATGCTCCATTTGGAGATTTGCCTAAACTTCTGAACTAAACAAATAAACAACATGTCACTAAAGTTACAAACTGACTTCAGGTAGATTCTACTATACTCTATCTTGACTTCATAAATAGTTGTTTGCCGATATATTAATTCTCCGATAGTGCTTTTTTAAAAAGTTGTAGTAAATAAAAAATCTATGAACGCATTACGTTCAATGATATGTTATGGCCACATTTTGTGGCAGGCCTATGTGTTAAAGACTTGTATGAAGTGTTATTGCCAATTCAAGGCTAAGGGCGTGGTTAGGCTCAGCTGCGGAGGGGGAGGGGCTCAGGGAACAGGTGCCAGGAAGAGGCCTAATTGGCTTCAGCTGCAGGGGATCAGGTGATGTGTGTCTCTTCCCTGTATGAGGTTCGATGGGGATGGAGGCACGAGACAGGAGAGTCTAATATAGAATATTACGAAATATACCCTGAGTGTGCTCATCCTTTGGTGATGGGAGGGGGGCCATATGTGACAGCTAGGAGCTTGTTAGTCTTTTTTCATGGAAGACATTGTTGATAAGGCCGGTCGATGTTGCTCACTCGGTGATTGTTGACTTTTTCCATCCACTCCGATGATTAAAAAGGGTTTTCACCAACATGTCCATTATCCCTCATTGTTTATGGCCAAAGGGAATGGGACAGTGCATGTGTTTGTCATAATGTCACAATTGCTTACTGGAAATACATCTGCGGTGTTCCCAACCGATTGAAAGAGCACAGCAGAACCCGACTCCTGAGCTGAATTTATTTCCCTCGGTAACAACACAGATGACGAGACGACACCAGAATCTTAAGTACCGATTAAAGGAGGTACTACATGTGATGGGATAATGGGAAGAAAATGCTTCCAGAGAAACTTCAGACGCTCTTTAATTAATTAATTTCCCCTCGATATAAATGCATTTCCCAGCATTATCATCCAGCTCATCCCTCTTGTTCTTTTTATAGGTAATGAAATATAAATAAAGTTGGATCTTTTCTTTCGGGCAACGCGCTTTTATTTGCATATCTTCTTCCTGTCTGGCATAGAGCTCCATTTTTGTCCAAAAGCTGTATTTTCTTGACTATGATCACACACACACACTCATGTTTATTTTTAATCAATCCCACATACATAGAAATTAATTAGATTTTGGACTCATGGTTTAATGCACTTATTGTAAGTCGCTTTGGATAAAAGCGTCAGCTAAATGACATGTAATGTAATGTAATGTAATTATTTCCTCCTCCATATTTGGAGTATTTGAGCATAGACCTGAGTTTAAGTCCATATCTCTTTAAATAATACACGTTAAATAAAACAAAAAACACTGTTATATGAAACACTGTGCATTGACTTTATTCTTTTAAGGCTTGTGTTATTGTGCATTCATGTATTTCTGTGTAAAAAATAATGCAATATAAAACAACTGTTGGAGCAAACATTCATTAAATGCTAAAAGCAAAAAAAAAAGAAACATATTTTGGTGAGTGGCATCGCAGTCGCACAAGCAGCTGGCCTCCTTCACCCTGGAAGATTTCAGGAAAGCTCGAGCGTGGAGCAGTCCTCTGCAATAAAGTGCTTTCATGCATAGAATTTTTTCGGCAGAGTCACAAATCAAAGACGAGAAGCGATCGATCGCGGGACGGCGTTCACTTCAAGGAGGCGAGCCGCGACGTGGACGGCGACGCTCAACAGCGACGCTCAACAGCGAGGGTTTCCCATCCGGCAGAAACAGACGGTTCTGAAGAGCCGGCACTGGCAGAAAGCACAGAAATCACAGCACACGGTGTGAGATTTACAGCTTCCCCTCAAGGGGACGCAGCCCGCCGGGGGAGGGGGGCGCTTCTTCACCCCGAACTTGATCTGAGAGGGGGAGAGAAAGGGAGAGGGGGGAGAGGGAGAAAGGGAGAGAGAGGGAGGGAGAGAGAAAGAGAGAGGGGGGGGAGGTAGAGAGAGAGAGGGGGGGGGAGGTGTAGAAAGAGAGAGGGGGGGAGAGAGAGAGAGAGAGGGGGGAGGGAGGGAGAGAGAGAGAAAGGGGGAGAGGGAGGGGAGAGAGAGAGGGGGGGAGAGAGAAAGGGAGGTGGAGCGACAGAGCAGGGAGAGAGAGAAGAGAGAAAGAGGGAGAGAGAGGGGAGAGGCAGTAACAATACTGTAAATGTCATCATACAGTTGGAGCAGAAAGCTAAGATAAAAATCTAATAATCATAACAATAATAACTTAACTGTGACAATAGAGAACAGTAAGAAGTAAGAACTCTTCAAAGAGAAGATGTGACTCATTCTTTTATTGTTTGACAAGATGCTCAAAAAGTTAACTTAATAGCTTTTTTAATTTATTTTTTGATCTCCTAATTGCAAAATCATGACTGACCATGAAATGGTAAATGGAGCTCTTGAGTTGAGATTATTATTTCACACAGTTTTTTACTCGTATTGTGTATAACCCTAAAGAATTTCAAAATAAACCGTCATCCCACACCGTGAACAACTTTCTTTTATTTTGTATTACCTTTTTTTGTTTCTTGGTTTTCTTGTTCTTTCCTGATTTGGGCAACTCTGGAGGAGAACATTTAAAAAATAAAAGCTGCTTCTAGACATTCACACAGCAGGAAAACAAATGCATCGTCGGCATATAGGAGAATACATGGTATTTAGTTGATAAAGGAAACAAATGCATCGTCGGCATATAGGAGAATACATGGTATTTAGTTGATAAAGGAAACAAATGCATCGTCGGCATATAGGAGAATACATGGTATTTAGTTGATAAAGATCATTGCACTTATCATCGCTCTCCTGCGGAAATATACTGTCACTTTATTACATTTTTTCATTAATTAATTCTATTTATAAACCAATAAAATAAAAACTGTCAGCCTTGTACATTGTGTCTCATCAAGAAACACTCGTATCCCCGAAAATTATAGAAATTCTCAAGAATCTGAAGACATTTTAACGGTGCCATTCAATTTGGACTGTGACTTAAACAAATGAACGAAGTGGAAACACATACTTACCTACAATGACAACAGAAGGCGGGCCTTTGTAATGGTTTTGAGACGGAAAGTTGGATAAATCGACCCTATTGGTGGAGAGTCGCTCGTCAGGGACCATGTGGGCGGAGGCCAGGAAGTACTCCGTTGTAGCAAAGACGAAGCAGCCGAGCATCATGACGGCGTGCATCTTTCTCTGGAACAAAAGTCACAACAATATATACTTACACTACATACAATATATATTTTGAAAAAGCTAGATTTCTTTTCTCGAGCAGGAATTTAAAAAAACGTGCCACGCGTTCACACCTCCAGCCGCGAAATCGGTGAGCGGCTAGTTACGCGTTACACTGCAGAAGATTCTCTTAGCTTTATTTAAATCAATGTAAGGATAAATAGACAATTATGTGCCACATTCATATAAACACAAGCAAAATAGACGCTTAGTTGGGGCTGCGCTGAGCCTTTCTGCTCATGTTACAGGTGTATTTCTTAAGACTTGGCCACAAGGGGAAAACCACTTCAGATTGATCAGCTGGTGCACCACTTTGCCCCCGGGACTGAAATATCTCAACAATTATTGGATATATTTTTCACGAGCCTCCTCATAACGTCTTCACGGATAAACAGTTTGTCTCCGGCGTCGTACCCGTTTAAATCCATCGTAATGTTCTCTGTCACTCGTGAGCCTCCCGAGCCTTACATCCGCCATTTGTTTGATTTTAACATTTATTCTATTTGACTTTTAACTACATTGCGTGTAATAAATTAAAAAATCTATTTTTTAAAACATCTGGTTACAAAGTGCTTCACACTCAAAAAAGAAAGAACAATGAACTACAATATAACACGTAGAACAAGGAGAGACGGACCGAACTGAAACAAATAGAAAAACATGCGATCAATAAAAAGCCTATAAATATAGTTTTTCCATAGTCTCTTAAAACTGTCCAAAGATTCAGCAACTCTTGGCAGTTTGGGGAAGATGATTGTGTTTTAGTGTCGGCTTTTATTGTTTCTTTGTTACTTTATTCCACTGAAACGTCACATATTGATGAATGTGTTGTGCTTTTTTCGTTAGATGCGGAAACATTTTTTAGGACATTTGTCTTTTTTTTAAACATTAACACCATTTTCTTTTCATATGTTGCTGATTAAAGTTATTTGTGTCTTGGTTTTTTCTCAAAGGCTGCACAATTTCAGGGCTTCTAAACCAAACTCTGTGAACCCGAGGGGGTGCTCTGTCGAAATGTGTTTGTTTCCATTATGGCCTGTAACCTTTGAACTGGAAGTCTCGAAGACTAAATATTATTTGTCATATATTCACACAAAGCGTGTCCATTTGATCCTTTTATCTGCCATTTTGAATTGTGTTTTTTTTTTTTCTGATTTTTGTTGCTGGTTCTTCTGTGGACAGAAGGTTTGTGCTAGTGAATTTGATTTAGTTTGTTTTCCGACATCCTCGTTCTTCATTAGGTTCATATCACGAGAGGACAAAGTAATATAAACACAAAGGGAATTAAATGACGCCGTCATTTAAGGGTTAGGTGTTGCATTCAGTGCCTTGTCGAGCACGAGTCGGTGCTCATGCAGTAGTAGTAATATATATATATATATATATACATATATACATATATTCTGTAGGAAAGCAGTCGAAAGTGCTTATATGGCTTTCACATAGTAACTCATTTATATCTACACGCCGTAAATATATTTTTTATCAGTAAATTATTTTTATATTTGTGAAATAATATATTTTAATCATACGATAATATTTTGCGTCACTATCACAAAATAGTTGTAAATAATTATTTGGCACGTTTCATTTTTGGTGACACATTTTGTCCATCCATCCATTTTCAATACCGCTTATCCTCATTAGTCGCGGGGGCGCTGGAGCCTATCCCAGCTGACATAGGGCGAAGGCAGGGGACACCCTGGACAGGCCGCCAGTCCATCGAGGGCACATGTAGGGACATACAACCATTCACTCTCACATTCACACCTATGGGACATTTAGAGATCTATTAACCTGCAGCATGTCTTTGGACTGTGGGAGGAAGCCGGAGAGAACCCACGCTGCCACGGGGAGAACATGCAAACTCCACACAGAAGGACCGCTCCGACCGGGAATCGAACCCGCGGCCCTCTTGCTGTGAGGCGACAGTGCTAACCACTACACCACCGTGCAGCCTGACACATTTTGTCAAATTGACGAATTATAAATCGGAGTTTCTCTGGAAAAAATGGTGGAAGGACGATTAAATTATGAAAACTATTAATAATGCAAATATGTTGTGTTTGGGCTCTTAGTTATTACATTTGGGAATGCAGGATAACGCAGTTCTGACTACTACTGAAAGATTAAAGCTGCTGTAGGAAAACCATCAAAGCAAGACGTCAACGTATTTATTTCTTCTCTAAATTATTCCGAGTTTTTTTTTAATTTTCGGAACTGAAAACACGATAATTGTGTAAAACGAAAATAGCACACGAGGAACACATGTCGTACTTTAGTTCAGGAGCCATGGCGAACATGTTTTATCGGTTTTATCTGTTCCAACTTTATAAATTATTAATGATTACATGAAGCGATGCGTTAAATTCAACATAATTTCACCCCTGGAACGGATCCAATCAAGTTATCGACTCCAAAGATCATAAACGTATGACTAATTACGCAACTTGCAGTCCTCTTTCTCTTATTCGACTTTGTTCGGCTTGTTTCGGGGCGTCAACCCTCAACCCTCCGCGACCAGAACACGAAGCTACAAAAATTTCAGACATGTCGACAAAGAATGGAGAAAAAAACAGCAAAGGCCGTAACCGCGGTAACCGGGCTCAACTTTGATTGTTGTCTTCGCAAACGTCAGGATATCGCGTCGATTCATTCTTCATCCGTGACAGCTTTGACGCGATGACAGTCGCTCAAACAAAGATCTCTGGAGCAAAATGTTTGATACTAAAAAAAGAAGCCGATTTCTACGCATTAAAGCGGTCGCTTTGAACGCACCGAGCAAGAATGTCCAACACGTTGCATAAGTTAAAACGGCACCTCGAACCCACCTCCGTGCGTCTCCCTCGCCCGGGCGTCTGTTTCGACTTTAAAGCGTCAACATTGGATCAGAGTGGCCGTTCTTCATGAGGCTTTTGGAAAGCACACTTTGGATGCATTGATCCTTTTCAAAGCGGGATGATTTAAAGAGGTGAAACGATGACAGGGGAAGTTAACAAGTAACAAAAACATGTGCAGATGTGAGGGGCAAAAATATGGAAAAATGTATGGTCCTTGGTGGCTCTGCTGGTCCCAGATATGAGATGCGCGTCATTTACATTGCGACAGCATAATTTATACGAGTGCATGTTGAAATAATGGTATTTTATTTGGACTTATAATCAAAGAACTGCACATAACGTAGTGATTTTAAACCATGCGCGCGCGACTTCATGACATTGTTGTGATTGATCGGAGCCCCCTCGAACGTGTGAACAGAACTCAGGAAGACGTACGGAGACGTAGAGTTCTTTGAGTTCGTATCGGCCGTTCTCGTGTCCAGGTCGTTCAACGAGCCTCGGTTTTGAAACCGATCGGAGAAAATGACCACGAGAAAAAACTTGATCCAGTTGCTTTAACTTAAAAGACTTGACTTGCGTGTCACGTAAAAAACTAGAAGGGAAACAAAAGGAAATGTGTGTGTTGTTGCTTTTATTGAAGTTCAATATCATTATTATTTGAATATACGAGCTGCAGATAAGGTACGGGGCTTTACAGTAACTTACGACACTAATAACGTTAGCTAAAAAAAATACCACTTTATTTGATCGGTCGTGTCAAAGCCAAAAGACTAACACGCCTATTTGGAAATAGCCCCTTTTGATACCTTGTTTTTAAAGCGCCTGATTTATTGATCCAGGGGCCCCCGGCCAGAAGCCATCTTGCATTACTTTTCAATGCACTTTCTCTAACTGGGAAGGTCGGTATGGAGAGTGGTCAAGGAAGTAAGCCTCCGCCACTTTATTAATACCTTACTGTAAATGTCCGGCATTCAAAATTGGTACTTTATGTGAAACTTGCTGATAGTTTAATGAATGATAATGCATCTTATTTAAATTGTCAGTAACCAGTAACATGTAGTCCTACAATGGTTTCCTCTGTAGAAGAAGTGACATACAGTTTAGATGCATATTTTAAAAGGCTTTCGGAGGTAAGGTATTTTGAGGTAGTTAGAATAGGAACATATTCAATTATTTTCCACCTCTAAACAGTTCCAATGTAATGGTACATACGGCAAATAAATATGATTAAACATCAGCTGTTGTTTTAGTATACATTCATTTGAATCCCATCCTCCAGTGGGCCTCGGTACGACCGCAAGGCCTGTCTTTGGAAGACCTGGATGGAGGAGCAGCTACCTGAGAATAAATACATCTGGACATTTCATAAAAAGAAATGTCTAGCGAAGACAGCAAAAAAAAAAAAAAGAACTTGAAAGGAGTCACGGGGACAACGGGGGAGGATTTGAACGAATGGAAAAATGGCTGCGTGAAAGGAGTAATTGTGACCCCCCCCCCCCAAAAAAACTCACTTTCTCCAACTTCTGCCGATAAAAGAATATTGTGTTTCTCGTGAAAACAAGATGGTGGTTAGGTGGTGCTGAAGGGAGAGCTCCTGTGAAGTCTCATTACTGAGGGTCCTCTCTCTTCGTGACGTCTGACGGTCTTTAACTTGGCGACCCTTTAATAATTACAGCCTGCTAAGTATGAATTATTGTTGACTGGATGATCATAATCGAGTCATTCTTTGTCCGTCTATTTTCCCATCTGGACCTAATGTCCAAGGAAGAAAAATTGCGACATTTTAATCTTGAAAATGCATTAAAAATTAATTTTTTGTTTAGATTGCGAAATAATAGCGGAATAATTTATTTATTTTTGTTCTCCCGCTGAAATATGTGACGATTCAAACGAAAGATGAATTACGAGTCCATTATTCATGAAAGGAAAGATTATTTTTTAATAAAATTGACAGTAATGAGAAACTCGCCAAACAAAAAAACCTGAAAACCTCCCAAGAGCAGCTGAGCTGGGACCCCCAGATCCCCCCCCCCCCCCCCACACACACACACACACACACACACCGAGATGGTCTAAACAAATGAGTCTCTCAGTACTTCAAAACGGATGTGTTCATTCTGCTGCAGCGATTCTATAATATGAACGTAATAATAACAGGAATTGTTTTACGCTTAAACATGCATTGAAGTTGCAGAACATCACTTATAATAAGGTAAATTAGAGTAATTTACTATTACAGAAAATTGAGGAGCATTTAATTTAATGGGATAAACACCGGTCTGACTTTTTAAAATGTATTTCTCGCCTTTAAAACATGACTTGCATTTGGTGGAAAGTTATCCAAGAATCCTCCTCTGAACTTTGTCTGTTTGAACACACACACACACACACACACACTTTTTGTCGAGGATATAAATAAAAAGCTGAATATAATTGAGCATATTTGTAGTCAGGAACAAATAGTTATTTTGTGATGGAAGAGGTGGTCCCGCCACACTTTTTACGTTTGTATTTATCGTTATATTTATATTTTGTTTCATTACACACACAAATTAAATACATTATAAATAAAAGTAAATAATGATTAAAGTAAATTAAATAATAAATAAAGAAACAAAATAATTTATCAATGTCAGAGGACACCCCCCAAAACAAGAAAACTGAAGTAAAATATATCCATAGTAATATTTATATATATATATATATATATATATACACTATTGTTTAAATACATCTATGAAATTAGGAGCAGTGGGCTGCTTGGAAGCGCTTGTTGAGAAACCGCTCTACCCACTCTGTGTGTGTGTGTGTGTGTGTGTGTATATACGTATATATATTTATATACGTATATACACACACGCATGAATAAAAGTATGATAAAATAAAACAAATCACTAATAGATGTCAAAAGACACCCCAAAAACACAAGTTAAAAAAACATAAAATCTCAGAATCTGAAACAGTTCAAATGGCAAAAAATGACCCTAAAAATGTCTATTTGTAAATTTATAAATAAAATACTAATAATCACACACACACACTGCAAAAATATTCCACTCTTATGTTTCAAGCTTTTTTCTTTTCTTTTTGCATCTGTAAACAGCTGTTGACTGAAGCGGGTAAACAAATGAATGAGACCGGTGAGACTCAATCAAACTCTCTTTCTCTGTGTTTGCATCCTTTTGACTTTTGTGCTTGTATACAAACGTTGACGGAGCTAAATAATATATATATATCTATATATAGATATATAGATATATATATATAGATATATATATGTAAATGTCCAAGAATAACTTGTACAACGTGTTCACGTTACGGACACCGGGAACGCGTCTGGCTCAGTTGTTCGTGGCACGTCTAAAATTATTTACAACCAGAAAACTGTGTGAAAATCGTAATAATATGGTCTACAAATGTTGTAGTTGAAGTCGGCTCATCGAAAGATGAAGGTTTTGTGAAATAGTGCGTGTGAGTGTTTTAGGCCACGACTCTAAAGTTGAAAAAAAAAGGCTTTGAATATTGTTTTTATATATTATTTCTGTTTGATAAATATTGTTTGGTATTTTTATAAATTATGTACACATTGTTTCCCCTCTTATAAAAAAAAACCCTTGCAATTCAGGTAGTTTTTACCTTCGTCTTTATATTTATAGTAATCTTTTGTGTACTTCAGAAGGTTTTATTAGTATGAAGCTTTTGTTAGCAGCATGCTGTGTTAAATGGGATGTTTGGCCAATTTTGTTTTTGTGGCTACTCATTTAATAATCTAACACTCCGTGGAAACACCCAAAATCTATAATAAACAAGACGCTAAGTGGATAATTCTATTTTTTCTTGCTTCTTTATTTCCCCGGACGGACCGGTCACACCCAGGAATCCGAGCTGGTTCCATATCTGCTCTTAAATCAGCCCGACGGAGGTTTTCTACGTCCATCGTGGAACATCTGGGCATTTCATCTGCTCCCGGTTCCACAGGTAGACATAAATTATTCTAATCAGCTAAATATTTTTTCGTGGGAGGGAAAAAAAAGGCGCTTTTTTTCCCCCCCCTTCTGTGATGGTGTGTTGCGAGAAAAAATACAAAAATAAAAGTAGATGAAATGTTTTTCTATGATTGTAATTTTTTAAAACGACAAAAAAAAACTTTTGGAGTTAAATGTGCTAGAAATTAAGACAATATTTGACTCCCAAGGATCTTAATTCGGGTTGCAATAACAGATGAAAAAAAGTCATTTTTGTGTCTAATAATAATAAATCATGTTTTTACCTTCTATTCTAAATGTTCCTATATTCATTTATTCATTTTAACATCCAACAGTGTGTTTTCCTGAGTCGCCGTTTGCAGTCGTGAATAATTGGAACATATATATCATAAATATCGCCGGTTAGCGGTGAATTATGGCTCAGATATGTTTATGCATCAGGTGGTCGTTGCTGCTCAACCGACTTCACAATTTCCCCTACTTTGTCTGTTTTTTTTCTAAAATAGTTGGGCACAGTAGTTTAAAAAATGAAATAAAAAGTATCAATCAAACAAGAGGGAATAGTGATATTTGTTTGGGACTATTTTCACCGGCGGATTAATCCGCATGCGGCGCTCTCGTGAGTGCGTGATGCTGCACGTACATTACTACAGAGAAAAGGCAGATTTTTTATGGGATACGTATGTAGGTACCCGCTGGGTTTCTGATCAGCTTTTGACGTGTGTGTGTGTGTGTGTGCGTGTGCGTGTGTGTGTGTGTGTGTGTGTGTGTGTGCAGGAAAATATTCAGAAGAGGGAACAATGTCGCTGTAAAAACAGTGAATTGTATGCAAGGTTTTAAATGCAAAGACACACATCCGTACATGCACTTTCAGTACAGAGCGCGCACACACACACACACACACACACACACACAGGCAGCAGGTTCTCGTGTTACTAAAGCCCTAAAATAGATAAGGCATGATTCCCAAATCATTACACAAGCGTTTGCATGTTTACAGCGATTTCAGTTACCAGTAAAACACATGCCTGCAATTTGTTGCCTAACCCGATTAGCCGGATTCATCCGGTTCTGTCCGGCACACGCAAAAAAACAACAACACGTGAGGAAGCGATTTGGGAGTTCAATCAAAACGCTGTTGCATCAATTCAATATTTGTAGCTCCTATTTGACCTTTTTGGTTAATAGAAAGGAACGCGTCAAAAAAACGACCAAAAAGAAAATCTGACTCACCCCCGGAGGAAAAGTAGTCCCCCCTGGGCGAAAGCATGCACAGTTGTATGTACACACGCGCCGGCACTACTTTCTAAGAAGCGCTTCACATCTGGAACGTGGTTGTTGAAGAGGTCAGCGGTAGATCCTCTTCGTTAGGGGAACCGGATAATAACGGGGGTGCCGGTGCTGTTTTTGGGGTCCAAGAGACGAGTTTAATCGACCATCAAATTGCTGATTGAAATGATGCTGTTTTTCCCAGCATGCCTCTTGATAACCACGATCATGTTACCGCGGCCACAGACAATATACCGCCATTAAACACGGGTGTTTTAACACGCCACTCGGTGACCATTAGTTCCATTAATCTGCAATATATCTCTATTATTGTTCAGGAATTACAATTTAATTATGTATTTACAGTTTATACTACTGATGTTTTGCAGCCAAATCCTTTAACTGTTAACATATGATTATATAATAAAGACCATACAAGTTGTAAGAACAATGCACAGCAAATGTTACATTATTTATTATATTTAATGCGTCACAATTAAAATATTATTTAGTATAACTGTGAACCTTCTGAAGGGGCACATTGCTCATGTTACTCGTGCTTTTGAAATATTAGACAGAGTTGTGAAGCGAGAAGTGTTTTTCTTTTTTTTAATCCAAGCGCCAAAATAAATGCATAAATCACAGAGCTGACGTGATCTTAACGCACTTTTATCTATTCATTTTCGGCTCTATTTATTTTCTTTCTGACTTTTTATTGATGGCAGAACATCTTTTGTGTGCAGAATTCCCTTCAATGCATTAAAACTAATTATTTTATATTCAAGAGCACCTTTAGAAAAAAAAACATTTCCTTTTGCACAAGCTTATTACAAAAAAAAACTTTTATTGGATATAAAACACATTATTTATTTTAGTGTAAATATTCAAATAAAAAAAAAAAACTTTATTTTTACATCTGTTTTGGCTGCAGAGGTCACAAACTAATAATAATGTCATTTTAAAATATTGAAACACTTTGTGGAATTAAAAGTTCACTTTTAACACAATATTAAAGACTGAATTAAACAGAAATTGCGCAATGAATATTATTAATATATATATTACGCTAAAACTCTGCATCCTCCTTTTTCCTTTTAATTAAAAAATGACTTTTAACGAGTGCAACCGCTTTTCTTGTATAGATCAAAGGGGTTTGATTCCAAACAGAATCAGGAACGGATCTTCTTTTTTTTAAATTAATTCACCTCAAGTTTCTGTAAACGCTTTCGTTGCTACGGTACGAATGTACAACCCCCGATCGACCTGGTGGTTCCTCACATCCTGGAAGCGGTCTAGAGTTTGGACCCGCCAGAAAGAAGAAAACCGCCACGTTTGAGCTCATCGGGGATGGATTTGTTCCTTTGGTCCTGTATAAGTTTATTAATGTAATGTGCTCTGCTCTTTACAGGCCGTAGAAATCCTCTGCATGCAGTTCTCTTTCAGCTTAACATAAAAAGGTGATTTCCACTTTCTTTCTTTCTTTCTCCGCCTCGTCGTCCTCGCCAACCAGACAAGATAAGATCAAAATGTCCGCTCGCCTTACCTGTGGTTCCCGGGGTCAGCTGTCCGTCGGTCTTGTCGCTTTCTTTCGTTTCTATAGTGTGCTGCTCTCTCTCTCTCTCTCTCTCTCTCTCTCTATTGGCCACCCCAAACCCCCTTTCTTTCTGTCCTCTCTCCCGTCTCTCACACTTCGCCTCTAATTCGGTGGGTTTTGTCTCCTCTGTTTTCCTTGTTTCACTTTTCTCCGCCTCTCTTCTTTCTTCCAACCCTCTGTTCATCCCCCTCTCCTCCGTTTCTTCTGCTTCTCTCTCCTTAAGTAGCAGTACCTTGCCCCCGCTGTTGATGACGAAGGCATAATAATGGGAGGTTTTGTAGTGGAGGCGGGACCAGCAGAGCAGTGGGTTTGGGGGATGGAAAAGGTCAAAAAATTATGCAAAAAGTGGGACAGATAAATGTAAACCAGACCTCCTGTGAAGAGTTGTTTCTGGTAGATGTCATCGCCGTCGCTCAAGCCGGAGGCCGACATCGGCCTTTAAGGGGAAATGCTGCCTTTCACCTGTCAGCCCCCTTGACGTTCAGTTATTTTGAGACTACAAAGACACTTTTTCCACCCTAGTTCTGTTTGGGGATTTCCTACATTTCCCAGGATGCCGTTCTGGACACACGAGGCAACCCAGCTCCCAAATCCAGACAACACAAGTCTTTTAACTCTCAGCAGCGGTTGCATGCCCTACCAAAAAAAAGGTTTGACCTTTTTGTGACTTTAAATAGAATAAAGAAAATTGCAATGACGTTCAAATAAACCAGATTGCACCAGCAGACTGTTGAGCTTTTGTTTTGAAGGGCAACAGCAGAAAAGCCACTCTCAATTCATGCTCAATGTTGAGCTTTTGTTTTGAAGGGCAACAGTAGAAAAGCCGATCTCAGGAGGTAGGACACAGCTTAGCGTGTTGCTACGGTAACATTTGCTAATTAACAGCCAACACAAAGCACCGCCGAGGGAGACGGGGACGCCAATATTAAGCCCCCAAAAACCAAAGTGGAACTTGGACCTGAAGATGGCGCTAAGTGAAAAGTTTGAGGTCGTTTAAAAAAATGGGGGGGGGGGGCACAAATGTTTCTCAATAAAAATCTGATTGACAGGATTACAGCGTGACGGGTTGAAGGCTTTTCATAGAAAATGTATTTTTCACTGCCGACACTTTCAAATCTGTTCATCAGTAAACTCTTTGATGTAAAGAAAGACTTTTTTCAGATCTGCAAAAGCCTGCTGTGAATAACGGGTTCATGTATTTTTTACTATCTTGCTGTATATTTAAAACGACACACACACACACACACACACACACCAATTGCACAAGCCGTCCACAATTAACTGGTCTTCGTTCTGAAATGTGTGCCACAAGGTAGTTACACACACACACACACACATACATACATCACGTCTGGCTTTGCAGCAAATGAAAAGGTTCAAAAGTCAATTACAGCACGGCTGGATGGCTAATTGGAATCAGCCTCCGAAAACCTGATTGCCGGTCCCTGGTAGTCTTCCGGGTCCCTCGGGGGAACACAAAGGCTCGTTAATGCACTTTTCTGACCCAATTATTTACTGTCTCCCGAAGCGTCTGAGAGACGAGATGATTAAACGTTTTTGAGTGTTTCTAAAAAAAAAAAAATCTAAAAGAAATCAAGATGTTTGTAAGGATTTGTCGCCTCGGGGCGGCGGGTAGTGTCAACACCGAGCCCACATGTGGAGCACATGCAAGATAAATGGCACTTATAGATGGAATCTATGAGAACCCAAAACGGAAGAAAATATTTTTCTAGCAGACCCGCCCCTCCTTTAAACTCAAATCCAAACTCTGATGTCTCACGACGTCTGTATTTCTGCTTCCAAGTCACGGATTGATGGCGAGTAATCATGTGTTGGTATCTTGTTCATTCATCCACGAAACTCTTTTTTTAAGTCGTGTTTTTCTTGTGCTATAATGAAGCAGTGGGCCGTAACATCTTTTGTGGGCTTTTTATTTTCTCTCCGGTAAATTATCCACTTCTGAAATAAAACTCATGTGCCCCTTCTACTCCAAACCACCTACTGGGTTTGATATAAACCTTGAAATTAAAAAACAAACAATTGAGAAAGTTGAGAATGTTCCTGCTCGCGTGAGACAGAAAACTCGCTTTGTAGTCTGAGATCATCTCAGCGGGGTTTTCCTCGTAACCGAGGAGCACTTGTACGATTTGTTTTTTAATTTTATTTTTTAATTACGGAATTAAAGTCCTCCTTCCAAAAATACTTTGCCGTACAGAATACGTCATGTCCACTCGTGGAACCATAAACAGATAAAAGCCGGGCAGTGTGAAGCAGCCCCAGATGTCAGGTGGTAGACGTGACTCAGACATTAAACCTACTGTCGGGCTGATTTACCCTCCTGAAGTCGCCCCCCTCCCGTCTTTTTAATGCTACCTCATTGACTGAGAGAGATAACCGACGGAGTTCCCAGAATCCTCGGGTGTGTCTCAACGAGAGAGAGGTCGAGACACAGGGACGTTAACCCGGTTTGACCTCTGACCTCTCTACCTACGACTTCTCGGGTCGTAAAAACAGGAGATCTGGAAGGTGACCTTTGCTCCGTCGTAAGTCCACCAAGTGTGAGGATCCCCGTATGGTGTAGCTGACCTGACCTTCACATGAGACACTAGAGAACACCGGCCATAACATTTTTACTATCGCCTATAATATGTATAGGCGTTATATAGCTGTGTTAATGCAGGCACAGTGGGGTTTATCTTTTTTCAGGGGTTTACGGAGTGTTTCACCTCGATGTCTTGGGTTTAACGGTCCGCTAACTCCGCTCTCGTCAATCCCATCTCCAGTAACAGCTGGGAGATGTTTCAGCAACGAAGCTGCGATAAATCCAACGTCGGAGCCAAATGGCCGACGTCTCGCCACCGAGGACCGAAGCAGCACGAAGAGGAGAGCCAACCTCCAACTTGCCATTAATCAGGTTATTCCACAGGCATTCTGATGTTGGTCCACTTCAGCTGGATGTGAGGTTTTTCTGTAGAGTCGGCAGAAATCTTATGAATCAAGTGGGCCTACCCCAAACCATTACCGTAACCTTCCTTGTTAATTATGTCACACGACAGGCCCCGATGCGAATACACGATGCATTTGCAGCTTCTCGTGGCCCTCCTCAACAGCAGACCCAGGCATACAGATACGTTGGCGATTGAAGAAGTCGTAAAACTAATAATTAACGATCCCATCGGACACGGCAGTATAACATCCTGGCAAAGTGGCCAAACGACCACATAAAGTCCCACACCAGAAACATTCACTCCTACATGGAGAAAGAGCAGCATACAATATGCTCCCATGTGCCACATGAACTGAAATATACAACGCAATGTAGATATCTCAGGGCACTTAAAAATATGAGGGCAGGTCAATCAGAGGCAGAGAAGTGGTTGCCGTAGTACAACGATACGGCAACTGGGAAGGTTCGATGACATAATTCTGCATACACATTTGCTTTATGCATCAATTTGGTTGCAAGGAGAGTGTATTTTTGGACCTGTCGGCTTCTGGAACAATGGGCTTTTTTTCTCTCTTTTTCCCGAGATACCGTCTGTTCGGACAAATGGGGTCGAGGAATGATGGTCTGTCAGAAGAATGGCATGGCACCCATTATCTTGGGAAATATGTTCCGGGATCGATGTAGGGTTGAATAAGCATCCAAGTCCGTCTGCTTACTGCCTGACAGACGAGGGTCAAAGGGCAGCCAAGGGCAGTTGGTTCGACCAATCTGCACAATACTAACGAAAGCTATATGTGTACGTATTCTTTCCCTCGGCTTTACAAAGCTGCTCGCAATCGGCCATTCGTCAAACAAAAACGTAACGGTGGCGACGAACCAGGAAGAGACTCTCGCGGTCACGAGAAAAGGTCCCCATTACAAATCTGTCTGCTGCTTCAGCACCACGGACAGTGCCACGCTTTATCAATACGCATACGCATTTATCAATACACGGAAACAGATAGGCGACCGATACTTCAGAACCGTCGTCGGGGCCGTCGATCCCAAACCTCAGTCAGATAATGGATCGATGAGTCAGGCAGACGAGACGAACATATTCAACTTTGTGCCTCTGTTCCACTCCCACGGTTTCCCATGAATAAATATAGAAACGCTCTTAAAACATCATTTTTTTCCATCGATACATGTAAATCAATAACGATAGAAGGAAGTCCAATTTCACTAGCCGAGTTGCAAATCCTCCCTTCGTCATGGTTCAGTTTGATCTCGATCTCTGGGATCTAGAGGCTTAACGCCGGATCGAAACTTAAAAGAGCGAAAAGTCACGGCGAAAGAGAGATTTGTAAAATGGCGCCTTTCCATAAGCACCTGTTCGTCTGCCTTTCGTTGATATACTGAGATTCATCTCTGGATTTATTTCCTTTTTTTGCTGTACTTTAAATCATCATGTTAAGTGTGTCTTGGGTCGGCCCACGTTTCAGATGCGCTCTAAAACAACATAATCTTGTTGCGCTTTTCTCTCCGTGAGTCAATGTCTTTTTTCCTCAGCAGCAGAGCACATGTGGATCAATTGTTGTGAGACAGGTTTTTTTCTTTCTTCTTCAATAGTGTCGAATCACTCGCACAACGTGCGCGTGTGTTTCTCATTTAGATATGTAACAACAGAATCATATCATGCGGAGAAGAGTAATGGTTGATACTTGGAACCCCAAACAGGATATATATATATATATATATTGCTTTCTAAACATATTTACAACCATCGCAGATACTTGGCTTGATGTTAGTTCACTTATGTCCATGAACTGAAACTTCAACACCGGTCGATGCCGACAGAGCTGCAAGCAGGCTGACACTTTAATTGCTGTTGAGAATTTCATTCTGAAGAGTTGCAGGCCACACGAACAACGTGAGTGGAGATCATTACCACCACCGTTGCAGTAAACACTGATTGCGCTAGTTTTACAGAGTAAATAGCAGAACAAAGGCCTTAAAACTTAAAGTCTGAAGTGATCACGGAGTGTTTAGGGAGAGTTAATCTTAGTTTCACATGTTATCGTGCTGTGGTTGGATGGTGGAAATGGTGATCATGTCAATGAAGGTATGGAATCATATCCCCAAATGATCCCAGTGATGTGCATTGAGCGAAAGAGAAGGATCGTCAGGACTGGTATGAGCCAAGAAAGATTCATTTCAAATACTTGAGTAAAGAGTAAAAACATTGATTGATATTCAGAACCGCATTTCTAATCTGTCACGAAAATATAAGGCATCGAACGTCTCCTTATTAGGTAGAAACACAGCTGCTTCATGTGCAGGCCGGCAGTCCGAACCGGCTGCATTAAAGGACAAAAATGAATTGCAGCTTCAAGAAGAAACACTGGAAACTATATTGGAACCAAGGGAGCTGGGCAGCAACGGCTTCTAAAATAAAAGTTCTCCAGAGCCTCACCGTGGAGGATCAAATGGATGATCAGACTCGAGGTGGAGTGAATGCCTAATTGGAAGCTAGCAAATAAAAGAGCGCTTGGACTTTTTGGATCCTGATGCTTTACTTGTGGAGTTTATGTGACAAGTACAGGTCCATTTACCTTTACCTGCCACAGGTGTACACATAAAAACAACCTACCCAAAAGGATCTGGGAGGTTGGCCTTATCTAAACCAGATACTGCTAAATTAAATTAATGCCGATTGAGACTGATTGGAATTGATGTTTTTAAGACTACCGTGGGACGTAATTAGAAGACAAACAAACGGGACCGTATGCAATGTAAAGACATTGTTTCGATGCGTGGTAAATGGTCCGCTTATGTTTGCGCTGCTGTGGAATCTGGACCTCCAGGTGGACAGGTGCATGAAACTGGAAAATCTCCACTCAAGCGGATTACAATGATGCATGATGTGGACTGCCAATGGAAAACTTTCAGAATTCATCCAGATGGCTGAAGGCTCTGGAAACGGACTGGCCAGATATCCCTACTAAACTCGGAACAAATTCCTCCAGATTATCCAGAGGTTAAAATAAATAAATAAAAAGGTTGTTTCCAGTGTGGGCTTCAAAGAGACCAGCAAATTTGATAGAGTATAACTCATCAAGGAGAAGGCTCCAGAGAAGTGTTGCCTGCATACTGAAATTGAGAGGACCACACTTTCTGTTAAATCAAAGAAATCTGCTGGCCGGAGCTCAGGTTGGACACTGAACCATCTCAAGATGACAGATGGATGTCAAAATGAAGGAGGATGTAAGAGAAGCAGAAAGATCCACCAGGAACCTACTCTTTACAGGAATTTGCACTCTTGAATAATGGAAGAGAAGTGAATTAAAGGAGCTCCAGCTGCCCCTGTGTGCCGGGCTGCATTATACAATGACATAGCCAACAGTTTTTAAATTTCTTTTATAATATGACCTGAAACGAGATGGTCAATTTTATTTCTTTGGAGGAAAAGTAATTGTTTTGATTCGTTGGCTAATCTGTAAAAAAAAAAAGAAGGTTTTAAATTACACGAACGTCAATGGAAATCCATCCAACAGTCGTCAAGACTTTTGTTGATCGAAAAATGAGAAATGTCAATCACATGGTTGCGCTCGATAAAAAAGTGGTGTTTGACCAATTGACTGGTCGGCCGGCGTTACCGCTGGCACAGCTACTGAAAATACATTCACTCAAAGTTGCATAATGTCAAGAAAAAAAACTTCTCAATTTCAATTCTGAGGGTAAAGTTCTGTCTAGATACACAACTGCTGCCCTGAACCTATTTTCTACAGATGTATTTAGCCATATTTTCTACAAAACACACACACATACACACAACACACTAATGTAATGTAACTATTTGGATACTGATGAAGGAACATAGGGGAACATTTAGTTGGTTCTGTTAAATGTTTTCTCCCTGGTAGTCAAACCCAATTTAACAACAGACCAAGCAACAAACTATTATTATACTTGGACCGAACGTTTGTCTGAAACACAAATGAGCTCCATACAAGCTGAACTTAAAAAAAGATTAGATCCAGATATCGCCACAAACCAAAGACTTCCAAATTAAAAAGAAACAATAGAAAACTCAAAAACTAGAATTAACTTAAAAGGACGATAGACTGGACTACACAGCCGGAGCCATTGAAATAATGTTCCATGGGCCTGTAATTGGTAGAATTCAGACCGCAAAATATTGTACACAGACAAATGTTGCATGTTTTGTCATGTATTTTTCCATTTCCATCACATCTCATTCTGCTACTAGTCTCGTATTATGTCCTCAGGTGTCCCTTCATCACGGCCCCGTCGGGTGCCCAATGTGTTCATTATCTCCGGCAGTAGTATCATGCGACACGTGCACGTGTGTACGTGAGTGTGCGCCTTCTGCAGCCAATGTCGCATTCTGCTGCAGCACACTGCATGGTGATTTTGGGTGGTCGTTTATCACTGCAGGCCCAAGGACCTCTTGTGGTTGCGGTGACTCACACATTCCCAGAACCCTCTTTTATTGCCTGTTTTATACTGCTGTTGACTGACCTCTGACTCCTCACTCACTACTCTGAACCAGGCTGCCCAGAAATACAGTGGGTGGGGGGGGGGAGCTAGCTCACTTTAGGACTCAGCTAAAAGCTAACGGCTAATGGAACTACCAGTACACGCACTGCTGAGTACGTCGCGGCTACTCGCCGCCTGCATACGCACATCCCTGCTTGTGTTTGTTTTGTGTATTTTAAGCACGCCTCAGGATAAATTATATGCAATGCTCTGTCTGAGGAGTCACTCAGCAGTGTAAGACCAGCAATAGTACTAGAAGGCTTAATAACGTGGTTCAGAACTCTGCAGTTAGAATCTTAACGAATCATAAAGGCCCTTTTCACATTTTGAAACATCAAAGGAGGGTAAACACAAGAGCAACTGGTAAAATTGTTTACAGGACCATTTCAATGCCCCCTTCCTACCTGCCCGATGTCCTTATACTACAATCTGGACTCTCAGGCTCAGACTACATACACCAGCAGGCAAAAGGGCCTTTTCCTATCAGACCCTTCACTTCCTATGTAATTATGGTCTGATTATATCCTTCTCCCAGACCACTTACATTTTTTTTTTTAATTTTCAATTTTCAATTGTCAGTGTTCAGGTTTGGTCAAGTTTGCTTTCAGGGTGGACCTTCAGTTTGTGGCCATGAACTCAAATTCAGCAAGCGCAAAGCAAACCTCATCGCACCTCCGAGTAACGCTGTTCAGGCAGAAAAACACAAGCAGTGAAATTGGCACACTGAAAACAATATTCCCGGTCTGTCAATTTATAGTCAGTCTCCTCCTTATAGCACGTGCAGCTATCATTAAAAAACTGTGTGTAAACCTGGTCTAAAAAAAAGTCACTATACTTATATGAAGTGTCAAAAAGTTGTGGTACCTTACACAATTCATAGTGTAAACTGTGTCTATATATTTGTTGATACTTACGATTGTTTGTTCTTTTGTTCGTACCATGCAGGGCTGCTCTTTGGCCCAGAATCTCAACATTTCCTAATTTTGTACCGTGAAGGTTAAAAAGAGGCGATGTCTCACGGCATATCAATCACATGCAAGACTAAAATCAGGTCTGCACTTGATGAAAGGCGCATAATAATAGAACATGAGGAGGGTTGATGTCATAGCAGCCTACTTTACGGATGAAAATTACAGAATTGAGATCTTTCATAAAAGTCATAAAACAAAATCTTTTAATAAATATAAAAACATTCTTCTGTATATCTGTGACCATCCGTTCGAGTGCACTAAAAAGCGTTGTCAAGTGTTTTTAATTACCAATATGGCCAATAATCTACACTTTTTTTTATAATTCCATATTTATTGCACTTAATAAATGTTGCACATGTTTAGACAAATCCCTAGGAGACGAGACATTCCTGATATTATGAACATGTTGCCTATATTTTATTTGTTTAACATCCTGCTCATTAAAAAAGATCAAAGGGATGTATATATATATAGCTCCCTATTTTGCCTAAAGATGATTTAATTTATTTTAAAAGTATTTTCTGTTTAACGACTCACGCAACCGAAACGCTCTGATTTTAATCTTTGCAGCTGTCTGCACTGGGGCCATGCAGCTGAACTACACTGCAACGCTTCATGTAGAATGTTTTCATGCTTCCAGAAACCGTCAGTCCCGCTGCGTGTTTTGGTTCCGTTAGCCGTTCTTGTTTCGGTACCGTTAGCCGTTCTTGTTTCGGTTCCGTTAGCCGTTCTTGTTTCGGTTCCGTTAGCCGTTCTTGTTTCGGTTCCGTTAGCCGTTCTTGTTTCGGTTCCGTTAGCCGTTCGGTTCGTCCATCATTGTCCTGGTTTCAAGCTCGGTGTCCGGACGAATATCTGAAAAAAAAAGCACTGAAATGTCCCGGTAATCAACGGTCGACTGCCAAATTGTTCTGTTTTTACAGAAAGCATTCGGACTGGAAATAAAATGATGGCAAAAATGTTTTGTTCATAAAATAAGCCTGTTCTTCAGCCTCTTTTTTTTTTTGTTTTGGGATTTTTTAAATCTAATGATTTACTTCTCTAAGGATGTAAGCATGAATGTTGATCGGGACTTCTGCTCAAATGTAAGCAGGCACAAGCTAGTCTGAGTTGTAAATGTAAAGCGCAATTATAGCATAGAATTATTGCATAATTAAGGCTCACCACACCTGAACCTGTGTGCTTGTAATTTTATGTTCTTAGATATTCTCAATCAATACTGGAATCACAATGTTTTTATACTTACTACCAAGTAAAGCCGAAAAGTCTAACTAAACAATGTCTTATTCAGCATTCGGTTGTACTTAGCTCCGCCCTCTTGTGTCACTTCTGGTTTCAAAAAGACAAAATGGCAATGGCCAAAAACCAAAATTGCGACAACCAAAATTCAAAAATGGAGGCTTCAAAAAAGCACTCCACAAACCAGTGAGTGACGTCACACTGACTACATCCACTTCCTAGATGGTCATTACATGAGTATGGCTTGTTTGTGTACCCAGTAAATATATATTTCTCATGAAGTCAGTGATTTGAGTATCTCTCAGAATTGACCTGATTTACCCACAGGACAGACGATGGATCCTTCTGCAGAGCCTTTTTGATTTTCCCGTTGGATTGTCCTATATAAATATAATGAATATAAATAAGGCTTAAGATGTTTACTTTTCAATATAGCTTCATGCATTTAAAACTGAACAATGAGTTTCAAGAATGGGTGTGGGTCAACCAGCTCAGGGAATTGTACTATCTTCGAAATGTTGAGCACTGTGGGCCGCCAAGCTTCTTGTGGTCTGAATAAGAAAGATTATACTGAATATAAAGTGGAAAGTTTGTTAAAAAATTTTTTACGGGGTGGATGGTACAAGTTTATATCACCGGCGGTTTAAGATTAGAAAGCAGTCAAGACAGCCCTCAATGATGGTATA
Source organism: Cyclopterus lumpus (assembly GCF_009769545.1). Taxonomy (NCBI): domain Eukaryota; kingdom Metazoa; phylum Chordata; class Actinopteri; order Perciformes; family Cyclopteridae; genus Cyclopterus; species Cyclopterus lumpus. The sequence continues at coordinate 24,542,947 of NC_046970.1, read as the reverse complement.
AAACACTCAATAAAATATGTTTTCGAAAAAGTGTGAGTCACTGCCAGCACAAGAGGTCCTTGAGCATAAAGTCATAAATAAACTCAAATTATATTAGGCTGACGGGGTCCAGCCGTTGGCTAGATTAGCCACGCACACACACACGGAATATGTGATCTCCTGGCATAGATAATAAAGATGGAGGGCAGCCTCGGTGCAGGAAAAATAGACTGAAAAATGAGGGAAAATAAAGAATTTCATATCTCTAAATCTGCTAATTATATGTAATTATAATTATACGTAAAAAAGTTCTCCACACCTCTTGCTTACACTAAAGGCTCAGGCTAAACGACGAGATGGAAAAATAAATGTCATGTTATATAGATGTGTGTGCCTCAATATGAAGTTCTTCTCTTCAGAAGCGAGATGGACCAGTTTTAAACTGAATTTTGCAAACAGTGGGAGGAATATGTGACAAATTAAAGAAATGCTTGTGCTGTGTAACTTATTATTTAAAGATGTCAATCTATTCTAGGGTGTCAAAACGCATGCCAACTGCTCTATCTGGTTCCTATTTTATTGATTTTTGTATATACATGGCTGTGACAATGAAGAACACGCTTGTGCTTATTTTACACAACTATTCATTTAATTCACCCAAAAAAAGGCTCTTGAATTCAGCACAGATATTGACATTAGTGATTTACTGTTGCAGTGTGTTTTCATCCCTCTCTATGTCTCAGACACATTTAAACAATTAGGGCTCAGCACAGGCTGATTAAAAGGTGATGAAATACTTTAATCTAATTTATATAATTCTAATAATTAGAATTGACCGGTATTTCCCTTGTCAAGTCTTAATTTGCAGGAAAACCGATACAGTTTAAATGATGTTAAATTGGCTGCAGATGCGCAGCTGGCAGCCTGTTTGCGTCCAGTGTGACAATCCCCACTGTTACTATTGAGCCGTGTGTCTGTATTCCAGTGCATGGCGTGTTATTGTAGGGAACTATGTTTATTAATGCCTCCTGGTAAAGCCTGGACCCGGAGTAAAAAAAGGGGAGAGTTGTCCTCTCAAACTGTGTGTAGGCAGAAGGATCCCCTGTGATTGTGTTACACCCCTAAAAGGGGGGATGAATAATCACAAGTGTGATTTGGTGTCTTTTCCTCAGCAAGGCTTTACGTTTATCTTTTGTACAACACAATTATTTATATACATACATATATCGCTAAACACAAAGCTTGATCTCTGTGAATCACAAAATGTCAGCTACACTTGACACAGCCAGCTCACGTACATTGCATTACAAACACACACACTTCAATATTCAGGGTAAAACTAAACTCTTAAGTAACCAAAACAGACCAACAACATTCTTAGGAAACATCTTACATCCATACCGACATGTTAACTTCATTCATAACCAACAACATAACTAAAAGGGAGGATAAATAATCACGAGAGTGATTTGGTGTCTTTTCCTCAACAAGGCTTTACCTTTTGTGAGGAAAAGATCGTGATTTTCCCAGAGGTATGTGGGCGGAGACTAAAGCAATCGATCTCAGACTCAAGATCAGGCTGCTATGTAGATCTGTTATCTCTTTACACTATTATATTAACTTGCACAATAAAGAACAAAATAAATAATGTAAGAACAACACCATAGTCAACACCTTAGTCTTCTAAACACTTATCATTTCATTTATGAACAATCACAATCAAGCACAACAGACCACGCCCTACTCTCTAACCTGCTTAAGAGTGCACGTTTTCCAACCTGTCACAATTGCAATCTCAGCGCTTGTTCTTTGCTTGTGATCAGAGAATAAATCCACCAGAACGAGATAAGTTGTTGGCTGAATTCTTCCGAAGGCTCTACCAGGCATCCAATTTTGACACACGCTTTCATACTGTTCTCTGCTAATGTTAGCTCCAAGGGTTTTATAAACTATGCTTCCAACCTCTAGCTAGCTAACGCTGGTCTAGTGTTCTCTGCTAATGTTAGCTCCAAGGGTTTTATAAACTATCCTTCCAACCTCTAGCTAGCTAACGCTGGTCTAGTGTTCTCTGCTAATGTTAGCTCCAAGGGTTTTATAAACTATGCTTCCAACCTCTAGCTAGCTAACGCCGGTCTAGTGTTCTCTGCTAATATTAGCTCCAAGGGTTTTATAAACTATCCTTCCAACCTCTAGCTAGCTAATGCTGGTCTAGTGTTATCTGCTAATGTTAGCTTTACATTACATTACATGTCATTTAGCTGACGCTTTTATCCAAAGCGACTTACAATCAAATTATATTCATACACTGTAGAACAGCTACAGGGAACAATGCAGGGTTAAGTGTCTTGCTCAAGTACACATCGACTATGGATTGAACCACCAACCCCCTGATTGAAAGACGGACATGCTAACCACTGACCCACAGTCGCCCGTAGCTCCAAGGGTTTTGGAAACTGTATCTCCTTCCAACCTCTCCGGGTAACAAGGACCACTTTTCTCTGCTAATGTTAGCTCCAAGGGTTTTATAAAATATATCTCCTTCCAACCTCTAGCTAGCTAATGCTGGTCTAGTGTTCTCTGCTAATGTTAGCTCCAAGGGTTTTATAAACTATATCTCCTTCCAACCTCTCCGGGTAACAAGGACCACTGCGAAACAACAAGCTCCAAATCCACTAAACCAGCCGGAAAATATAAAAAACGATTGCGTCATATCCTACGGAGCATGGCTGTATATCGTTGCATGTTGTGTCACTACTTCCTTTTATGAAAGTGTCAACGTTGTAATTGTGTCTATAATTACTGTAACTCAGAGATTGGCTGTCATGATCTCACTATAAAGGAGGAGATACTGAGACCCTGTTGGCCTCATTTTACAAGCTGGCCGAGCTACACAATTAAACTCGGGTGTTGGAAAGTGCAAATGTAAACCAGGGTGGTACTCTTAATTATTCAATACACACTAGAAGGAATTCTTTGTAGAGGACGAGTGCCTTCAGATGCCAGACTACAAACACGTTGAGGCTATTTCGGTCATCTGGCAGCTTTCTAGAAGTGCTTTGTTTCCGAGCGCAATGCAATGACGGCTCTCAACTTGTAAACATCGAGATGACAAATAGACCACGCGGAGGCCTGAGACAAGAAAAATGCCAGCATGTGTTCAGGTTCGAGAGCCAAAGGCGAGCCTGGAAGACGAAGACGTCCACGTGGAGATCGAATTTTAACGTTAGAGGCGGCTGTTTCAGCTCCTGTTTCCAATTGTCAGCATGACCGCTGATCTTCACCCAACGTTAACCAAGTGGTTTTTATCGTGGAGTCTTAATTCTACCTCAAATCACCACGTTTCCCAAAACCTAAACGAGATGTTTCTGTGCCTTATACTGAATGTTCTAGATTTGGCTTTTTATAACAGCTCCGGATCAAAGAGAATTGGCGCTGTTGCTACGATTTCATGTTTTTAGCACCGTTGAAGTTTGTTTACACGTCTGGTTTACAAGCTGCTGGAACTTTGATCCGTCATTATTACACGGTGTGTTTGGTCCAACTCCCACATCTGGATTCTGGATACATTCTTCAACACAAACTTTTCACAGTTTGAGAGGTTTACCGTTGCCTGCCATGGCTACCACTACTTCCCAGCGGGATCAGGTTAAAGGTTATTAGAATGTATAAAGTGGAAAGGACCAATATATATATATTTTTCTAAAGAGCGCTTGACCACTTCCTTTGTTTTCTCCGGGAGAATTACAACGTTGTAAACATGCTTTTAGACAGGTTGATTTGAGGCCTTTTTCTGTTAACGAGGGACCTGTTGATTTGAAACATTTTTTGTTGCTTCCTGAGAATTACAACGTTGTAAACATGCTTTTAGACGGTATAATCCCATTAACGAGGGACTGGTTAATTTCAAGCATTTTCTGTTAAAAAAAAGAAAAAAGGGACCTGTTCATTTTTAAGCATTTCGTTTTGTAGCTTCCAAAGTGCTTCAGGTTTTTGTGAACACGTTGGAGTACATAGATTCCTTCCACAGTACGTACCATCTTTACCATCAACGAGAGATTACATTACATATATTTTATTTTAACGAACACGGGGGTTGCATGCTTCCTCTGGAATTGTTTTTAAGAATATGAACGTTTAGTTCGATACTGGGAACCAATTACACCATTTGTTGTCGTCATTACTCAGACAAATACATAGGAAAAAATGGGTTTAAAAAGATGAAAGTTATGCTTTAAAGGCCGTAACCTTGGTTTAAATTCAATTGAGACAAATACATGTCCTCAATCTGTCAGTCAATCAGTTTGTCTGTCAGTTGTTGACTGTCTGTTTTTAGGTCTGTATGTCTTGACTTTGCTGGTCGACCATTCACTCCACCTGCATGTATGTCTTTTGTTGTTGTTTACCTGTCTGTGGTTATATATTTAATTTACTCTGTATGCTTTTATGTTTTGGGTCTCTGACATGGATGTTTTTATTGTCCATTTTAACTTAGTTCTTTTATTTTGCTTGTTTGTACATGTATATGTAATCTTATGTTTTTAGGTTTGTTTCATAACATCTGCCTCTTGGGACTACAGATGAAAAATAGCCTCTTGGCTAACTCCGGCACATTTACAGAAATGTTTATATTAATGTGCACTGTCCCCTATCAAATAAACAAATATAGGACAAAATGGGTTTAAAAAGATGAAAGTTATCCTTTAAAGGCCTTAACCTTGGTAAAAATTAAATTGAGAAACAATTGCTGATTCATGCAGGTGAGACTGTAAAATCTCACAACGAAATCGTGCAACATAAGATTGGTGCTGAGACTTGTGAGTTAAAAATTATTTAAATGATTGTCAATCTGGAGCTCAGGCGAGGCAAGAGGGGAAAAGGAGCGCCGGTGGTCCTGGTAAGTTTTGGAGGTTTCACACAGCAGTGAACACGCCAACTGGGCAGCGGTTAAATTATCAGGAATAAAACGAGGCTCAGAAGATCTACGAGAGAAGATAGTAAGCAGCCTTTGCATGTTGAAACATGTCAGCTTTGTAATAAGGGGGGGGTGCATGCCCATAATTAAATAACCGATGGTGGCGATCCAGAGGGCTGGAACGAGGCGAAACGCTAAACCTGGGTTTTGTGTGGCGTGTTTTTAAAAAAAGAAATAAAGAAGATGCTAGTCCAACACATGCTTCTGGTTGGAAAACCAGTGGCGAAAAACATCTTTCATCCGTTTTTTCTTTTTCTTCTGTGTTGAAAAAGTGTCACAAAGGTGTGTTTTTCCTCTCTCCGCTCTGGAGAGTTTCAATCTGCATGATGACGTGCGAAATCTGAAACAGAAAGAATTCATCCATTTTTTTTTTCCGTAGATGGAAACCAGATGGCCGTCTTCAGCACCAGTTCCTCATCACTGGCTTCGCGGCCATGTGATTGTTGTTCATGCTGACTGGGGTCAAATTGTGCGGCTAAAAAAAAAGAAGCTGCATATTGAAACCTCTTCTACGATTTTTAAATTTCGTTTGATTTCTGTCCTACGGCGGATGATTTCAGTTTTGTAGATTTAATTTCATTTTCGATCCTGCATCATGGGGCGACTTGTTTATCTACAAGCTAATTCTTATTGGGCTATAAGAAAGGTCGCCATCATCCTGTGATGCGTAAAGAGAAACGGGACAAGATGGCGGCCCATTGATTCCTATGAAGGTCGTAGAACTTCACTGGCAAATAAATTATGAAGTCAAAGATCTCGGCTCTCCTTTGTAATTGTAAAATGATCACTGACTTCCACTTTGACATTGTTTGATTGTGAGCTGATGACAATATATTGCATTGTGTGTTTTCTACGATGTTCCTGCAGACACACAACAAATACACCTGTTACACCGGCCTGCTCATTGTGGTGGAAATGTTATCATTTGTGTTTTTCTTTAACGTAACTGTGTTACTAAACTCTGGGAACAGAGTTCAGCTCATCTAATTATTGTATAGTCCTCTTGTATTTTGTGTTTCTCCCTATCTTTGTCCTCTCAGGAACGCACCACAACACCATCTGGGAAAGCAGATAGAACCTGTTCACATGGACGCCGTGGGAAGGAGGAAGGAGCAGGATGGGGAGGAGGGATGAGGGCAAACACGTGATCAATAACATGACTATAAGACTATGTCATACTATCTTTTCTGGGTCAGACCTCCTAACCATTTGTGGGATGGAGCTCTGGTCATTCAATTGAATTATTCCAAGTTTCTGTTGAATAAATACTTAAAGACATTTAAGTGTTTCGACATTACACTTGTTTTCTCTAAGGGAGATTGGAAAGGTTAATTTCCATCACAATCACCACTTCAAGTATTCTTATTTCTATAAAGTAACAAAGTAGATTTACTTTTTACTTCTATTACGCTGCAGTTTAGAGGTAAATAGTGTACCTTTTACATTTATTTGATATCCTAAATTACAAATGAATTATGACGTAGTGTTGTGGATAGTAGATCAAAATAGATCAATCTATTGGTGAAATTCACAACTGTATGTATTAATAAATAAGTTTAGACTTTACCAGCTGACACATTAAAGTGGTTAACATGTCAATAATAAGTGATATGATATAATCATGCGGAACTTCGTTTACTTTTGGACTTCAAGACATATGCATGTTAAGTACATTGAGTATTTTAGCAGTTTTGTATAATATGTATGTTTTGTTCATTTTACACCGGTTTCAATCTTTTTAACCGTGATGGAGAGATAAATACTTTTACCATACAATGAAATTTGCAGTTTAGTTGTACGGGAACATCACTTTTAAAAGCCATTAAAAAGTCATTAACTGTTCCGTACGTATACATTGTTTTACTGTGCGGTATTTCCTTTACGCAACAGGTGGAAAAAAAAAACAGTTTAAAAATAAAGAGAAGAAGTTAAGCTTTACGTCTCGGAACTGTGAGCACACAGAGGTTTTTTACTGCACGAAATATCCATCTACTAAGACACTTTTTTATCAGAATACCGTGAAAATCAAGTTCTCGTGCTGGCTCCGAGCTTTATTAAATTAATCCAAGGGCCTAAGAAAATGAAAAGACGCTTGTCAGCACGGCCTCGCGTTCACACGACTGAACGTGTGTGAACGTTAAAACTTGTTTTTCTTTGCACTCTTTTTCTCTCTGTACTCTGTAAGACAGCGATGCTGTGATAAATAGTTGAGATGACGACACGACATACATCATTTACTTCGCCAGACCTCGCGAGGCACTCTGGGAAAACCAGACAGCCCTCGCTAATTGGCAGCACCTAATGGCAGCAGAGGCTTTGAAATGTAATCTGGACATGTGCTCGGAGCTACACCGTTGGCCCTCTGATGTTTTTACACTGGAGGAAACTAACGAGTTGAGACAGTTGGGAAAGATCTGACGTCCGAGGTTCGATCTTTTTTTTAAAACATTTTTTTAAGGGGGGGTCTGATGATTTCCTGCAGGGAGGTTTTTCCACCGGTGACACCGATGGAAATAGCGAGTTTAGCGAGTGGAAATAGATCCCTCCACAGTTTCAGTTTTGTCACACATTATAATTATATTATAATTCCCTGCATTATAACTCGGGTTTGTTTTTTGCGTCACGGTAGCTAACGTCAGTTAGGTTTATTTTTTTTTTGCGTCACGGTAGCTAACGTCAGTTAGGTTTGTTTTTTGCGTCACGGTAGCTAACGTCAATTAGGTTTGTTTTTTGCGTCACGGTAGCTAACGTCAGGTTTGTTTTTTGCGTCTAGGTAGCTAACGTCAGTTAGGTTTGTTTTTTGCGTCATGGTAGCTAACGTCAGTTAGGTTTGTTTTTTGCGTCTAGGTAGCTAACGTCAGTTAGGTTTGTTTTTTGCATCATGGTAGCTAACGTCAGTAAGGTTTGTTTTTTGCGTCTAGGTAGCTAACGTCAGTTAGGTTTGTTTTTTGCATCATGGTAGCTAACGTCAGTAAGGTTTGTTTTTTGCGTCTAGGTAGCTAACGTCAGTTAGGTTTGTTTTTTGCGTCTAGGTAGCTAACGTTGACATTGTTTGATTGCGAGCTGATGACAGTAAATTGCATTGTGCGTTTTCTACGATGCTCCTGCGAAGCCTTTTTCACCTGAATGAACGCCAGAATGACTTTTGAAGTATAATTCAAAGGTCGTGAGCTTTGGAGGTAAGGTACTACAACGGACTTTACGAGACTGACCTTGAAACCTCTTGCGGGGTGAGAAAGGAAAGTCTTGTACATTTCAAAGTTAAAATCTTCAATCTGGTGCACTTTTGGAGAAAAACCAAAGACATTATTTTGGGACTTTGTGCTCTTGCAAAACAATCCAATCACAAACACTTTGGTCGTGTCCGTTCAGGTGGGTTGCCGACATCGTCCTGCAGACCCCTCCCCTCCCCGAGAACAGTCCACCTGTTTCAACTCAGGACTCACTCTCCCAGTCCGTCATTTAACCTGCATTCACTTTAATTAGTCTCCTTTCCAGTATTATTAGCATTATTACAGATCAATCGTGGAATCCAGCGTTCTTCGCCCTCGGAGTCAAATTGTTGCAGTGTTTTGTTGGTCACCCAGACTCTTCAATTATTGACTTGTACAAACTCGAGTCCGTAGGAGTCGAACCTCCCCGGAGCTGCAAGCTGGATGTCAGATCACTTTGAATATGAATTATGACATTTAGTGGTTGATTATGATCAGTCCGAAATGTCAGGGATAAGTTAAGATAAGAAAACCTGTCCGAGTGAAAACTAAACTAAAGCTGTGGGGGGTGGAGGCTGGATCCAGGCAATAAATCTAATCAAGAGCAAGATGGTGGATTTCGTTGAGACTAAATTCCTGGACTCGCATATGATGAAATAATTAAGCAAGAGCACATTTATTTTTGTCTCGATTGTAACATCCTGCCAAAAAAGTGTCTCGCCGGGCTTCACTGAAACATTTCAATCGGACGTTCTCCAGATCCTACCGCGTGACTCGCCGACTCCACATGCTCACGGTGAGAGTCTTCTTGGGTTCAAACGGCTCCGGATTGCTTTGGAAATTGTTTTATTGTTTTAAAACTTTTAAACTGTAGCTCACATCCTTAAAGCAGGGCAGTTGTATCAGGGGTCAGTGGGGGTCGCCCTCCTCCCCATTCTCCCGCTATCAGAGTAGAGGGGAGGGGGACTGCAAATACGACCGGGGGCACTTGTTTGTGTCTCAGGGTTATTAATCAGAATGAATGGTTGCCTGACAACTGAGCAATATTTATCCATGTTTAGTCACCCTTTTATAAACCATTTCATCTGTGCAGAAACATTGAACTTTTCATCCATCCATTAAAGCATGTAACATGATACGTGTGTTTACTTTCGTCCAAGTTTGGTCCAGTGTCATTGTTTCAAAAAGATGAATGATGTGCAAACAGAAAAACAACTCTCCGGTTATATTTACACCATAAAAAAAACAGTTTTCAGTGCTTGCGTTTGGGCTTTTCTTCCACCAACCCACAAACGGTCACACAAAATCAGTTATTTGAGGGCTCGTTGAAAGTAATGGGGTGGAAACGATCCATGAAATACATTTGAAAAGTTAATATGAGCTTTCAGCAGCCTGTGAGCCCGGGAAACACGATCGGGGAGTTGAGTTAAAGTCCTGCAAATACACGGCTTCTCTGCACTTACGCTAAGAGGGATTTTCATTGGTGGCTGAAAGCTTGGGGGTTCAAATTCCGGTCTGCTTCTGGGAGCTCGGCGCCCTCGAAAAGCTTCAAATTTCATTACATTTCCACTTGTGGGTTATCCGAGTAAATACTGTTGTTTTAGTTGTGTGTCTAATACGATGTGGATGCCACTCACGGAAACCCAATTCCACCGGCGTTTGGCCGATGTCTGATTTGAGACCTTTAGGGTTTATACCTCTGTTTCTGTATATATATATATATATATATGTATATATATATATATATATATATTATATTTATATATAAACAATTAAAATGCTAATTACGACGCAGACGTCAACGTTGGTGTTTAATTTGGGATAATTTGCGTCTTTAAACACAATGCTGTCTGCGACGCGGCCTCCAGAGTGGTTTCCAGTGCTCTGGGTCTTGTTTTTAGAGATCAACATTTGAGGCTGTGGGCTTGATCATCATGTTGAATCCTTTGTGGTCCCCAGTATTCCATCCATCCATTATCACCCGCTTATCCGGGGTCGGGTCGCGGTGGCAGCAGGTTCAGCAGGCCGACCCAGGCTTCCCTCTCACCCGCAGCACTTTCCAGCTCATTCTGGGGGATCCCGAGGCGTTCCAAGGCCAGCCGGGAGATATAATCCCTCCAGCGTGTCCTCGGTCTTCCCCGGGGCCTCCTACCAGTTGGACGTGCCCGGAAAACCTCTAATGGGAGGCGTCCAGGAGGCATCCTGACTAGATGCCCGAACCACCTCAGCTGACTCCTTTCGACACGAAGGAGCAGCGACTCGACTCCGAGCTCCCCCCTGATGTCCGAGCTCCTTACCCTATCTCTAAGGCTGAGCCCGGCCACCCTACGGAGGAAGCTCATTTCGGCCGCTTGTATCCGAGATCTCGTTCTTTCGGTCACGACCCAGAGTTCGTGACCATAGGTGAGGGTTGGAACGTAGACCGACCAGTAAATGGAGAGCTTTGCCTTCCGGCTCAGCTCCCTCTTCACTAAGACGGACCGGTACAGCGCCTGTTTTACTGCTGCAGCCGCACCGATCGCCTATCGATCTCCCGCTCCACCTTACCCTCACTCGTGAACAAGACCCCGAGATACTTGAACTCCTTCGCTTGGGGTAGGCAGTTTGCCCCCACCTGGAGGGAGCAATCCCTGGCGGATTGCTCCCTCCCCAGTATTCTCTGAATAAATTGAAATGCACGTGCGTGGCAGTACATATGTATGCATGTGAACAGGAATCTCCTTTCTTTTCTCCCCCAGGCGAAAATTAAAAGTAGCACTTTAATTCAAATGCAGGCTGTAATTATAGGTTGTCTTTACCTCTTTGAGGCCTGGAAGGAAAAGAAGTTAGAATATTTAGAATTTGTCATGAATAGTGGACTAGCGGGTGAATCTTTTCCATGAAACATGCATTCGAAGGGATCATTTTTATTATTATTATATTACGGATCGGCTTTTTTTCCTCAGCTTTTCGGTTCCCCACGTATGGAAATTTTTGAAATGTACAGTCCCTCCCCCGCCTCCCAAAAAAGGAACATAAGTTCAAATGCGAGTTAAGAAAGGCTTAAAAGTAACATACACTTCTAAAAAAAACTAATAATAGAGTTAAGACTTTGATGAATTAAAAACACAATTCAATTCAATTTATTTTGTACAGACCAAATTTACAAATAAAAAATTTGCCTCAGAGGGCTTTAACATCCTTATGAGGAACAGAAACAATACATCTTTATAAATTAAATAATGAACCTCCCTTATGGCCATAGACTGTTTTGCTGCTATTTAAAAAAACAGAAGATTTGCTGTGTTGCGTTTAATTATGCCGCATGCATTTTGTTTTTTTAAAAAGCAGAGAAAACAAGTTAAAAAAGACAAAAGATAGAAGCTTAACACAGACCACAGTGTAAATGTGAACCACCACATCCCCTTGAGATCCAAAGAGAAGACAATGAAAGGAAGGAACTACCCATTTCCTGTGTAGCGTAGCCTAGCATAGAAGTGCTCAAGCTAGTAAAGCTGGTCTAACGTACTCTGCTAACGTTAACGCCACAGTTTGTTTTTTTAGAAACATTAGTCTCCTTTCAAATTGGCACATGTGCATGTTCCTGCTGGGCCTCCAGCGTTCACACACACACACACACACACACACACTCACTGCCAGAGGATATGGTGTGTGTGCACACTCTGCAACGCACAAATAAATTGTGCGTCTGTTCTTCTGTTCTGCCTGTTCCACACCTAATTATCGCTCCCTCGCCACAAAGGGGGTCCCAATCGACGCTCAACAAAATCACCACTTTCCAATCCGGTGACAATCTGTCACTGTGAGCACTCATGGCCCCATGAAATAAATATATAAAACTCTCGCTCCACCTCTCCTAAATGCATTTGAAGCAGTTCAGCATATTTGATCATGTGTTTGCAGGAAGTACCGTGGTGTAAAACTGAAATAAATATAATTCAGGGTAAAAAATGCCCCGTTTAATACATAAGTACAAATGTCTGCATATCCTCAACTGCCCCGGTGCGTCGCATCCGGGTGCCTTAGAACCCAGCTGTCAGTCTTGTAAGCCCTTGAGTCTGGCTGAAAGCTATTAATATGTCACTCTATTAAGTTTTATTATGCTTTCGGGGCTCTTTAGATTCCAATCTGTGGTCAGTTTATCCAAATAAGGCCCATTTGGAAACCTGCTGTGATCAGTTTTTGAGATATGAAGGCCGGTGTTGGCGGACGGCCGGTGTTGGCGGACGGCCGGTACTACAGCTGGGAAACTCTGCAATATGCTGAAGATACTGATACTGGGTGTGTTGTCAGACATTGCATTTTGGGCATTTTGGCCTGTCCTGAATTACACTTTTATGTAACAGAAAGACATCTGTAATAAAGTAATAATATAGTTGGTGTTTATATTGTTGGAAAGACTCTCATTAGCACATTTAAGAGCTGTTTACAATATCCCTCCACCACAGTTAGGCATATGCTTCTTGACATACGTGTCATTTTTATAGTTATATGTTAATCAGTGTGCTATGTCAACCTTAAGGTTTACATTAGGTTTAATTATGACACCACACAAAAATGTAACTCTCTACATCTGTAATTATTTGATATATATTATATATAGAAAATGTACATAAAACATTTAATATATATATATTCATTAATATATATATTTTGTATATATATATATATATTTATTCATATATTTATATATATAAGACATGACCTATTGGATTGCTCCTGAGAATTTGATTAATTAATTAATTTAGTTTTTAAATACTTATTACAGAAACATTTAGGTTCTCGTTGTCATTTGATTAAGTTGAGCTTGACTTCATCCTTATTTATTTAACTACTATTAAATGCACATTATGATTCTTGTTTGCTTCTGTTCTTACTGTAGTGCGCTTTGAGAAAAAGTGCACAGCTTTTTAAAAACATTTTATGACGATGTTTTGACACCATTTGTAATCAATGCAATTCTATTATCGTTCTTTCTTTCTTGTCACGCAATATTGGAAAATAATCTTTTATTGTTCGTCGGGGACTTTCGGGACTTTGGGATGGTGATTGGAAATAATAAGTTTCTGACTGTCAAAAAAAGGAATCTGTACCAACAACGTTTGTGGTGGAAAGAAATGTCACATTTGTTCTTGTTTGTTTGTGCGACGTTTCCATGCAACTAATTCGCCTCAATTACGTTTCAAGGGACGTGCAATTTATCACGAAATTATAGTTTCAGTTTTATAAAGTTAATTTAAAACTTTTTTGTAATGCGCCCTCGGAACTTATTTCACTTGCAGTTTTGTTGTCCGGGGAAATATTTTTTTAGGAGAAAGGGAAGGCTTTGCCTCACCCTTTTATTATTATTAATTACACTTGATTATTATTATGCAGATGATACTCAATTATATGTATCGCTCAAGTCAGATGAAACCCACCAGTTAGCTAAACTTCAAGCATAAACCTGCAACTTCCTGATGTTAAACTGAAGATATTAACTAACAATATGGTGACATTGCCCTGACAACAAATCTATTAGGAGTAATATGTGTTACTGCTATTATTACAGCTATTAATACTTTACATTTGCATGTATAATTTCATAATAATGTGAGATTTGTGATATTGGGGCTTGACAAATAAAACTGAATTTAAATTTACTCTCCAATGTGCTTTTTCATTTAAGGATAATTTTTGTCTTAAATCGTATTAAAGCATATTTCCTGACTTTTTATACATTTATTAATTTCCTGTCTTCCGCCTGCAAAAATAGTATTGCTAAAAAAAAAACTACATTGAATTGAGTTTTTCTTCGTTCCTTATGGGACATATTCAGCCTGTAAGAACTCCCGCTGCACCCGATTTCTGTGTAACGTCCTACACGACGACAGTGGAATGATCCATGAATTCATGTGAAAGTCTTTATTTTGTATTTATTTCTTTAACCAAGAAAGAGTCATAATAAAAGGCCCAAGTACGACGTCATTAAATAGCTTTTTTCTTTTTGTCCGACCGGCGGTCCAAAACTCAACGATATCGAGTGTACAATGATGTAAAACAGAGAAGGCGGAAAATCATCACCTTTTGAGAGGCCGAACCGAACCTTTTTGATGATTACTTAATATTTCAGTGCTGAAACAGATACGCGCAGATACATTCAATAACAAAAAGAAAAAAACTGGCAAAATAGTTGCATATGAATCCGATTGAAAAAGGAGGTCAACCGTGAAAAAACCGACAACTATAACTTCTTAAATCATTATCATATTTAGCTAGTGTGCCTCTGCAGAATGCATTTTGGGAGGGGGGGGGGGGGGGGTGCCTGATCTTCCCCACAAGATCAGGCTTGTTGTGTTCGGTTTTCACTGATAAATATGTTGAACCGGGAGGGCCAATCGCACAATGCAGCATTGTGGAAGTCGCTGACGCATTTGGTTAAAACCAAAGTGATGAAGCTACGTTTGGTGTAAAGTGCTTCACTCATCGTATCACACCAGAGACAATAAGACAACTGTTGAAGGGGTTTTAAAAGTCTCCCCTTTCAAGCGGACCACTGGATTTCTGCCCTAATCCTAATGGCCCCCATGCGCCTGAGCCTATTCCAAAGTCCGCCTTCAGATATATATATATATATTTTTTGTAACCAGATATAGGATATGGGCTTTGAGGGCGTGAGGAGGAGCGCCAGTTTGGCTGCAGATGGGGGGGTGGTGGTGGGGGGGGGGGGGATCTGGTGCACGTAGCGGGGAATAATGAGCTGTTTAAGAACGCTGTCCAGACCCGAGGGGCCCGTTTAAGGCGCCATCTGAGGGGGCGGAGTTCCCATCACGTGACTCGTTTAGAGACCTTTTCCACCCCTGTCGCTGTGTAGCGATTACGGGAGCCGGTGTCCTGCGCGGGATTCGGCCCTGCCAAGGCGTTGTCCGTCCGAATGAGAGACCGGGGCTAACGGGGCTTTTTTTTTTCTCCCCTCGACGCGAGATGGACGGCGAGCAAAACCGCACTGCAGCTCGACGGCGAGCAAAACCACGCTACAGTTCAACGGCGAGCTAAATCCGCGCTGCAGCTCGACGGCGAACGCGTCGCATTGAAAGGTTTGAGTCGTTCTTCGAGTTCCTCCACCGTGAACAAAACACCACAGGTTTCTAACATTTAATGGTTTACTTCCTGCAGTCGCCCTGGTTTTATTGGGCACCTGAACGAAAACACCTGGTAGATATGACGTCCCTGATTGACACTTCCTGACTCCTTTTTACGAGATCGCCGCGCTCCATTAAATATGAAGATTAAATGAGAAATGACGGGAACGGTGGTTTCGCCAGTTTCTTGGCCTCGTCTTAAACGATCGTCTTGATTTTTGGACGGAGCTCTTTGCGGGACATTCATGATGCAATCGGCCCGGAAATCTGGAGGATGCAGCGGGACACCTCTTGTGTCCTTTGCTGGGATTTCTGGGAAATGTGCGAGAACAATACGACTTAATCCGGCACAGTCGCACCAGCTGGCGCTCAGCTATTCGACTGAAAAATCCTTGTGATATTACATTTCGCAGACAAACGGGGCACCAGGCCCCCGGGGAGCCCCTAGGGCCTGATTTTTTTACATAGGAGAAGCTGTGACTGCCACACGTGCAGCCTTTCATTTTCAGTTCCAGTGGCTTCAGCCTTTTTCGAAGGGAATTTGACCAGAGCCGCCGTTACTGGTTTGTCTAAAAAAAAAAAAAAAAGCTTCTTTAAGCATTTTGGGTTGTTTTGTTTGAGAGTTTTACCCCAATCAGAAATGTTTGACTTGAATCAGATCGAAAGACTCAACTATTCATACCTTTTTATTTCTTTTAGACTATCCAGCGATGTGAAAATCCATTGGCATGAGATTTTGAGACGGAAATATTTTGCATCTGCCCGGTCTATAACACCTTTCTAAATATGCATTATTCAAAAAACCTATAACTCAACAATATACAAAAGAAACATATTGAAAGAGTAGCTTTTAAAATGCCTGTATTAAAAAAAAAGAATATATCAATTATATCCGTCTATTTGTTCTTCACTGGAGCTGCTGGTCAGTGTGTTATTATTTCAACATCTGCTATTTTATGGCTGGAAGCTGAGGGACAATAAATGGTGATAAGTGGTGGTGTTGTTGGTGGTGCCATTAAACACGGTTTCACCTCCAGCAAAGGGTTCAAAAGAGATCCGAGTCTCTCGGATCGCAGTTGGTCTAAAAGGGGTCACGAAGAGTGATGCTCGTAAATATTAATGGTTCATTATTTCTGCTTATCCATTATTATATAATCAGTCCTTTTTTTATTGCTAATCATTTGGCAAATATTGGAGCGAGAAGGACGAGGACCCTCATTTGCTTTCAACCACTACCCCTCCAGCCAGACCCAACTTGTTTGTTGGGGAGACCGTTAGCTCCCTGGACCCCGTTCCTTTTTAATTTTACAACCCTGAAGTCTCCATTAGGGTTCGTAGCGGCTTTAACGGCCGTCTTTGAATTTCCGCGCACTTGTTGTGAATGAATGAATCATGTACCGACGGTGAAGGATGTAATATGTCAATGTTTTATGGCCGGTGGTGACCTGGAGGTTAGACAAGCAGCCTTTTTGACCAGGAGGTCGCCCGTCTTAACACACACGGCCGTTCCTCACAAACAAGCCTTAAAAATAAAGAAGAATAAAAGATGTTTTAAAAAACGATTCATACCTGTGGCAAAAAATAATAATCAAATAAAATCTGATGACAAAGGAAATCGAATCCTGTTAAAGCACCTGACCGAAGAACTAAATGTAGTTAGTCCATGTTCAAGCCTCTTGGAAAGGATTCAGGGAGGTTTTCAGAGAACTTACTGACCGTTGTTCAAACCCTAACCCCTAGCCCCTAACCCCCCTAAACCCTAGCCCCTAACCACTAAACCCTAGCCCCTAAACCCCTAAACCCTAGCCCCTAACCCCCCTAAACCCTAGCCCCTAACCCCCCTAAACCCTAGCACTTAAACCCTAGCCCCTAAACCCTAGCCCCTAAACCCTAGCCCCTAACCCCCCTAAACCCTAGCACTTAAACCCTAGCCCCTAACCCCTAGCCCCTAAACCCTAGCCCCTAACCCCCCTAAACCCTAGCCCCTAACTCTGGCTTCCTGCATTTACATCCCACCAAATGAATTATATTTGTTCCATGTAACCCCGAACTAGGACGAACAATGAAGGACGATTCGGAGCAGGGAGGAGGTCGGGTGGACTTTCACCCAGGAGACCGTGTACATGTCACGTGTTGACCAAGGAGTCACAGCGTGGATCTATTAGTCACTTCTGTTGCCTAAACCGAACCGAAGAAGACAAAAGTTTACTTTGAAAAGACCAGTAATTGATACGATATTGTGACGAAATATAATGCGAACCCTCGTGTGAGGGTAATTTGGTCGTTACAAGTTTAACCCAAAATCTAACATAGTTTCATGCTCAATGACACCTGATTCTCTTTTCCTTTCTTTTATTAAATGTGGAAAAAAAACAATTCTAAGTTATTAAGCTAATGTCGTTAAATATATATAAAAAAGGAAAGAAAAGTCTCAGTCTTGTGAAGTTTGAGGGCAACTTCGCTTTGTAAATGTAATGGATACTGGTTTTATTGAGGGGTGTCTGTGTAGTTTATGGGGTAAAAGGTTTGGCTTTGATCTTTTTTTACCTTTAAGAAAATCTTTTCATTTGCTTTTTTTCCACTCCGTCATTACTTTTGTTAAACGACCCTAATATTATATATTTTTTATATCAAGATATAAAAAAAGAAAAAAGTTCCACAAAGAAAAGAGAAATGAGGCACTGAAGATAATAACGAGGTAGCTGCCTGGATTCGATTTCAGAATCTGTTCTTGATTCTCTGCAGATACTGCCCACGTATGCAACGTGTTAATTTGTTTTAACGTGTATTTATTCAATCACACAACTGATCAGACTTTCACTAAAATGCCTTCAACACAACAATGTGAAGGCTGTTCCAAAGCCTTCACTTTAAATAGTATATAAAATAGAGAGAGAGATAGAGATACTAAATCCTTTTTTTATATTTTCAGATCTGCCTTTAAAATGTAAACCTAACCCCAAAACACCTCGCGGGTCTTTACCGGTAGCTGCAGCCCTGAAATGAATAAGATACGTTGTTTTCGGAAGCCGTGGTTTCAGAAGGGTTAAAACGTCGGTCTGCTGTAATTCGCACAATTTGTTCGCTCGCTTTGCCGACTATTCGCGTCTGAAGATATTTCCCATTTCAATTTTGGGCAGCCTTCTCTCGGTGGGGGGGCACCCGCACTCTCTGAAGGTGGCCGGTAAGAAGGCCGGAATGGCGGTTTGGTGCTCCTGCAGCGAGGGGGCCCCGTCTGCGTTGGGTTCGGCCCAGAGTTCAGGGCGCTGCAGCCCCGGGAGGTAATGAAGCCTTCAGAGGGAAACCGATGGGCCTCGACGCTCTCTCCACTTCTCTACTCGGAAGGCCATGTTTTAAACTATGGGCGTTAAATGGGACCAGTGGGAGGCGGTTGCTCCCAACTGGTCTGTTGAATGTATCCAGTTGACAGGTTGCCAGAGCCTGCTCACCACGCTGAAGCGAAGTCGAAACCAGACGGCCAGACCAGACCGAGGCGTTTGCTGCGTTTCGCACTGCGGCCTGGCGAGTTTAACCTTTCTGATCTTCTTCTTTTTGTCTTGTTTCCTTTTCGTCCCTCCTCTTCGCACGTGGAGATCTGATTGGTTTCAGTCCAGACGCCCGCAGGGAGTCACGACTTTGTGGCGCAAACTTACTTAAAAGGCTTGTGCTCGAATGCAACACACACTGGCATGACGAGATTCTACCTCCCGACAGCAACCTAAGAACACAGTTTGTGTGCATCTTTGGCATCTGGAGTTGGTCAGTTCCTCGGATTACATGTGATGCAAACTGTGTTTAATAACTGAGGCAGAAATCCAGCAAATGGAGTTAGGTGAGGGGACACACAACCAGTTGTGGCTGGTGAACTTGTAGAAAGGAGCTACACGCAATGCTGTCAAGAGTACAGCTGATAATTAAGCCTTAAAAAAAGGGGGGGGGCTCAAGAAAGGCTTAGTAAGAACAAAGTTAACCAAAATGGAGTCCAGTTGTTCGAAGAAACAATGTAATGTTTAAACCTTGAAGGCCTGGAGGCAGGTAATGCATACAAGATGATTGATGACGAGTTAAATGTAATGGATCCCTCTCGGTTCTTCCCGGGATCAGCAGGACCACAACAACCCAGCTGTCCTGTAAGGAAACTGATCCGGCGCCACAGCAGAGATCAAACGTCAGCGCGCTGAATTACATTCAAAGGAGACAAATTCTGGAATCAGCGGGGCAAACTGATGATTCCTGCCAGGCCAATATTCACCGCCGATAAAGTAAAATACAACACAGACTTTAAAAACACAAAATATTCACTTAACGGGAACCAGTCCTTCTGTTTTTTATTCAACCCATTCTCCAGAAAAGAATGCATTGTACGTTTCTACAAACCACGGGATACAGTGCATGTCTACCTCTCTGGGACCAAAAACACGCTTCATGAATACGTTTCATATCAGCCTGGTATTACTCAAAAAGGCCAGCTGGTAAACCGTAATACTGTAACAAAACAAAAAGTAACTTGCTGTAACGTAGCTACGTAAAGTACAAAGGATAAAATGTACCAATGTAGCGGGACAATGTAGCAGAACAATGTAACAGGACAAGGTAAAACGGTACCGCGACTAGCGTAAATAAATAAAAGTGCCTTCATCAGACTTTCTTAAGAAACGTTATTTAACAAGAAGTTAAGAGGAACAAGTGTCGTGCTCGAAGTTTCTGCGAGACAATGTAGCGTGACTCTGAAGCGTGATGATGTAGCATGACATTGACAATAAAGCTTGACAATGAAGCGTAACATTGACAATGTAAAGTGACAGTGAAGTGTGACAATGAAACATATCAATGAAGCGTGACACTGATGCGCAATAATGAAGACTCACAGCGTAGCGTCACAGCGTAGCGTCACAGCGTAGCGTCACAGCGTAGCGTCACAAGTAGCATAGCGTCACAAGGTAGCGTAGCGTCACAGAGTAGCGTCAGCGTCACAAGCAGCGTCACAAGTAGCCTCACAAGGTAGCGTCACAAGTAGCCACACAAGTAGCCTCACAAGTAGCCTCACAAGGTAGCGTCACAAGTAGCCTCACAAGTAGCCACACAAGGTAGCATCACAAGTAGTCTCACAAGTAGCCTCACAAGCAGCCTCACAAGTAGCCTCACAAGTAGCCTCACAAGTAGCGTCACAAGTAGCCTCACAAGTAGCCTCACAAGTAGCCTCACAAGTAGCCTCACAAGGTAGCGTCACAAGTAGCCTCACAAGTAGCCTCACAAGGTAGCGTCACAAGGTAGCGTCACAAGGTAGCGTCACAAGGTAGCGTCACAAGGTAGCGTCACAAGGTAGCGTCACAAGTAGCCTCACAAGTAGCCTCACAAAGTAGTCACCACTAACTCCCTAGAAAAATATTTAGCTCTTTAGCTGCTAGATGTTCCTCTTTCTTCACCAGCTGGTTTCTCGCTGTGTCTGGTTGGTGACGGGCAGGTAGTGTACCGTGTGACACTAAGAAACCCAAACTATCAACAAAAGAAAAGGTGAAAAAGACACATTTGTTATTTTCTTTTTGTTTTTCCAGACACACTGGCTTGCTTAAAATGTCCTCCAAAGGCATGGATGTTCTGGAGTTTTTAATTGTTCCTTCTTTCTTTTGATAAAGTGCGGTGTTTTTATCCCTTGGGAGGAAAGCTGCTGGTTGTGTTGAAGCCAGTGAAACGCCATGTAGATCACAAAGTTGTTGTTGGTTCTGGCAAAGGAAGCCTGAAGGATAATGTTGTGCGTCACGATCCGAGTTGTTGTGCGTTTGGAGTAAATATTTCTTTCCTAACTTGAATTGCATGAGCAAGAGAAGTAACAGGACAGGAACTGTGCACGCCTTCGGCTCTTTGCGGACTTTGAAGGTCCAGCATATTTTAGTTTTTTTTAATGTGTTAAATAAAAGCCGTATCGTGGTTCATAGCAGTGTTCCTTCAATGAGTTTTCTATCATGTGAGTATAAATGTGAGTATGATTTTTTTATAGCTTTATTTATTGTCTCAATACCTTCTGTAAGTGAAGAACTAAGGCGGCATCAAAGTCCACATCTCCAGAAGAGTTGACTTTATTGCGCATCATATAAAGACACAGATGATGGAATAAAATCACGAGTTCATTCTCGGGACGGCCTTTAAATAAAGTCTTCAGCTGGGGAAAAGATCCTTTTTCTTTCTTTCTATTCCTTCACACGCATGTGAAACTACACATGAAATGATGAATTCTGACAAAAGAAACACCATCAAGTTCCATTAAATATATACATATATATATATATATGTATATATTTATATATCTCTATACATTTATATTTTAATCTATTTATAGATATGTATATAGATCTGTATATATCTATATATACAGATATATATATACAGTATATATATAGAGAGAGAAAAAGAGAGCTATATACTGTATATGTATATATATATATAGTATATTTACAGTATACAGTATATATATATAGAGAAATAGAGAGTTCTATACTGTGTATATATATATTTATATATGTATATATTAGTTTTGTTTCAGTGTTAGAATCTTTAAATGAGTCTTAATGACCCTGAACAAACGACAGGAAGTAGTTGAGTAGAAATCAATGTGATTGTGCCTTCTGTAATTTAAATGAAGATTTTGTTTATTTTGTCAAGGAAGCATAATAATAACAACAACTGCCCTCTGCTGGTGAAAGAAGTGTAGTGGAGCTGCTGGGCTGGTGTTTCCTTAAGGTTTTAATATATTTATTCTGTCTTTTATCCATTTATTATTTATGTATCTATTAACCCTTTTCAAACGGTGTCATGTGTTTGTGTTTCTACGACTGAAAGGAGAGAACCAGAACTTTAAAAAGTGATTTTACTACATGTTAAATGTTCTTCTTCTAGTTAAACCTTGAGAAAAGATCTCGTAGAGCCGTCTGACCCGAGCCCATTAGACCCCACGGAGGACGAATCGTAAAAAAACTAAACTTTAAAATTAAATATAAATATTATTTTTAAATTGTCACGTACATACGTACAATTTGACGTTTGCAATTAACCCATCCTAAGCATTTTAGGAGGGGGGGGGGGGGGGGGGGGGGGGGGGGGGGGGGGGGGGGGGGGGGGGGGTCTTGGACCGGTAAAAACCTTCCTCCAACAGGAGATTGACACATTTGTCGGGGACTATTTTCAGCGGCGGATGTTTGTGGGATTGAGTGAGAGAAACAACAACAACAACAGTGAGTATGCTGATGATGATTTGTGAATAATACACACATTAATGTGTTTTTATTGAAATGGACATTTTTTTATTTATTATCTATTTTACTTAATTTATTTTATTCACATTGTATCTTTATTCATTTATATGTGTGCATATTAAACCATTGTTTTACCATTTAGGTTCCCACTAAGGGTGGGCAACATGGAAAAATATATATATAACAATTCATATTTTCAAGTGATTATACCCCCCAAAAATAAGCTAAACAAAGAGGAGGGGCACGTGTGTGTTCAGCAACATTAATGATTAAAGACGGGACATGAGAGCGTATACATCACAGATTTATTCATCAAACATTTCGTTTTAAGTAGATTTTGAAATGATGTCTCATCTCGTGAGGAACGAGGCCAGAAGACGTTCAAATCAAGGAGTAAAATAAATCCCACAGCTGTACACAATATGTTGTTGTGTAGTCATGGTGATGTGACATGTCCCATTCATATTTACAGCATTTCAAGCCCTCAAACAGTAAATCCCTTTCAAGGTTTGAGGCCTTAAGGGGGACTGGAACTAGAGATGGAGACCATAAACTAATGTTTACAATGTTTACTGAGGGAATACATCAAGAGAAGTAGAGTCATTTATATAGACTTCTATACAACCAGAGGAGTCGCCCCCTGGTGGTCAGGAGAGATAATGCAGCTTTAACACATGAAGCGTAGACTTCTATACAACCAGAGGAGTCGCCCCCTGGTGGTCAGGAGAGAGAATGCAGCTTTAACACATGAAGCGTAGACTTCTATACAACCAGAGGAGTCGCCCCCTGGTGGTCAGGAGAGATAATGCAGCTTTAACACATGAAGCATAGACTTCTATACAACCAGAGGAGTCGCCCCCTGGTGGTCAGTAGAGAGAATGCAGCTTTAACACATGAAGCATAGACTTCTATACAACCAGAGGAGTCGCCCCCTGGTGGTCAGTAGAGAGAATGCAGCTTTAACACATGAAGCATAGACTTCTATACAACCAGAGGAGTCGCCCCCTGGTGGTCAGTAGAGAGAATGCAGCTTTAACACATGAAGCATAGACTTCTATACAACCAGAGGAGTCGCCCCCTGGTGGTCAGTAGAGAGAATGCAGCTTTAACACATGAAGCATAGACTTCTATACAACCAGAGGAGTCGCCCCCTGGTGGTCAGGAGAGATAATGCAGCTTTAACACATGAAGCATAGACTTCTATACAACCAGAGGAGTCGCCCCCTGGTGGTCAGTAGAGAGAATGCAGCTTTAACACATGAAGCATAGACTTCTATACAATCAGAGGAGTCGCCCCCTGGTGGTCAGTAGAGAGAATGCAGCTTTAACACATGAAGCATAGACTTCTATACAACCAGAGGAGTCGCCCCCTGGTGGTCAGTAGAGAGAATGCAGCTTTAACACATGAAGCATAGACTTCTATACAACCAGAGGAGTCGCCCCCTGGTGGTCAGGAGAGAGAATGCAGCTTTAACACATGAAGCATAGACTTCTATACAACCAGAGGAGTCGCCCCCTGGTGGTCAGGAGAGAGAATGCAGCTTTAACACATGAAGCATAGACTTCTATACAGCCAGAGGAGTCGGCCCCTGGTGGTCAGTAGAGAGAATGCAGCTTTAACACATGAAGCATAGACTTCTATACAACCAGAGGAGTCGCCCCCTGGTGGTCAGTAGAGAGAATGCAGCTTTAACACATGAAGCATAGACTTCTATACAACCAGAGGAGTCGCCCCCTGGTGGTCAGTAGAGAGAATGCAGCTTTAACACATGAAGCATAGACTTCTATACAACCAGAGGAGTCGCCCCCTGGTGGTCAGTAGAGAGAATGCAGCTTTAACACATGAAGCATAGACTTCTATACAACCAGAGGAGTCGCCCCCTGGTGGTCAGTAGAGAGAATGCAGCTTTAACACATGAAGCATAGACTTACTATACAACCAGAGGGTTGATCGAGTGGATAAGCAACTGCAGTTGACCTCATGCTTACGGATCTGGCAACAACAACAACAAAAACACAGAAAAAGTTCGGATCCCGTCGCCCGTTTCATGTTCTTGTTGCTGCTTCGGTGTTATTCTTTTACTGTGACCTCGTCTGAATCACGTTCTTTCTTTTTCTCTCTTTATTCAAACCCACTTCTGAGGTTTCACCCAATCAGCAGACGTTCAGCTGCGGTCCTGAAAAGAATTGAAAGCGCCACTATCGGTATCGGATCTGCCTCCCGAACATCTGGTTCGCGTTTCGCCGGCTAACTCGATTTTCGTAAATGAATTAGAAGCTTCGGAGGACTCGAGCAGCTGAGATCTTATCGAGGTGTTCGTACTGTTTTGGGTTGTGGAGCCAAACGGCAGCTTCAGAGGAACCGACACTTCAAATGGAGGAACCACGCTGAGAGTGCAACCGGCGGCGCTTCAAATGGCCGACGACACGGGAAGCTTCCTTCCTGCTTCCTTCCTGCTCGAAGGAAACCGAAATATTCTCCCCTTTTTAATCCATAAATCCTGCGCGATGTGACCGCTTCACTGGGAATCGCGGTGCCTTGCTCAAGGACTCCGGGGGCAGCTGTGTTGCCCAGAAATAATAAAAGTTCAATATCCTGAAAAAAAAACTTTATATGATGCCAATGTCTCTAATGCAGTATAATTATTATAATTATTATTATTATGTGTTATAATCTGCAAGTAGCAGGTATTTAATTATAGTTCGTAGCGCTTGTAAATATTGATGATGCTTTAAAACAATAAACTAATAAAAGCATTTCATGACTTTAAAGTCAAAATATTTTATATTTTTTACTGCTACTCACTAACATTTTAGATTGAATGATTTTGTTTTCACTTTACTTCGAACTATTTATAATCACTTTATAATTCATTATAACCGTATTATAATGCATTATAAAAAAAGATCATATTGATTCCAGCTATGGGAACTATTTTACACGATTATTTATGCACAAAAAAACGAGTGGCCGGCAATTAAAAATAATTTATTATGTGTTGTGAATATTGTTATGAAGATATGTTTATAAATTAATATATATAAATATTAATATGTATATAATGTTGTTCATGTTATTTCGATTAGACTTATTATCACATAATTATTCATATATGTTAATAAAAAAGATTCCCCAAAACAGACGCTGTCGGCGTCACATTTGGAGCGTTCTTCATCTGAGAACAAAGACTCTTTTGTTCTCATCTCAGATCTGAAGCTTCTTCCTGTCTCTGAGTGGTTAGCGTTAGCGTTGAGCTAACGGAGCTGCAGCGTGTTTCCTGTCAGGAGGAAGTTGGAACAACAGAGCGCCGCTTTGTTTTCTGCTCTGGAAACAATTCACGAGATGATGAGCAGCAACGATCCACTTCCTGTTTTATATATATATACACATACATATATATATATATGTATGTGTATATATACACATATACATATGTATATATATATATATATATATATATACACATATACATACACATGTGTATATATATACACATATATATATATGTATGTGTATATATATACATATATATATATATATACACATACATATATATACACATACATATATATACACATACGTATATATACATGTATATATGTATGTGTATATATATATATATATATATACACATACATATATATACACATATGTATATATACACATATATATAAAAAATATATATATAATAAGTCTAATAATCGAAATAACATGAAACATAATTATTAATATATATTATATGTATATTAATATTTATATTAACATATATGTATATATTAATATATAAACATATCTTTATAACAATATTCACAACACATATATGTATATATATATATACACATACATATTTGTGTATATATGTATAGCTCCTTCAGCCACCGGCTGATTCATCCCCGTGTCTGGGGGAGGGGTCCTGGCTGCTGTCAGGCTGCACAACAAGCTGAGCTCCCAGTTGGCCACAAACACTTGAACACTTTGGACTTCGCACTGAACAGCACTTTAGCCCAGTTGTGCAACACTAATACGTTTAAGTATTTTTTTTAATTTATTTTATACACTTTATTCTATTTCTACTCCGTCTGTATATATAATATTCTTCTTGTTTTTACTCTTTTATCTTAAATCTGTTATTATACTACTTGTTTTTTACTTATTACTGTGAGCAATGCTGCTGTAACCCTGTAATTACCCCACTGAGGGACTAATAAAGGATTATCTTATCTTAGACATACATATGTGTATATATGTATGTGTGTATATATACACATTTGTGTATATGTAATGTCTATATATACACACATCTATATTACTGGGAAACGATCCATCCCTATAACTTTATATCTGCTCATTCTTTTTTTTGTATACGTTGTTCTTTGGTCTCCGTATGAGGAACGCGGTGAGTTCATGGACGTCTTCAGGACCTCGTTTATGACTTCATCTTGAGAATAAAAACAAGCTTTAAGACACACGCAGCCTCCAGACCATAACTGGAATAACGGCTACATCTGGCATGTTGCGCAACAGCTCTCCCCATCCCCCATCCTCATTCATAAAAATAAAATAAAAGGTTCTGGCTTCTTACCCCCCCGTTGGTGGTGCAGCGGGGACTTAATTAGAACGCCGGTATGGATGGAATACATTTATAGAGGATTATTTAAACTTAGTTATGAGACACATGATTAATAAATAAATATTCCCCCTGCAGCTGACCACATGGGTCCTTTTAAAGGGTTAATGCCTCTTCAGTCCCCAGAGGACGGCGGGCAGGTTACTGGAAGACATCACCGCGAGCATGTCTTCAATCAGAAAGAACCGTCATGTATTTAAAAATCACTGAATACATAAAGACCCATCTGAGCCCCTTTTAAAACCTCCAGTGAGTCATTATTTGTTGTAATAAAGTTCATTACGACAAGCGTCACGTTTAACTGGCGGAGAGAAGAAATAAAGAGCATCTTAAATTTAAAATAAAAACATACAGAGGAGAAACAGTCCAGAGTCACGAGTCTAGTTTCTTTTATTCGACAGTTTGAATCCGTCGCCGAGCAGCAGGACGCTAACCGCTGAGCACCGTGACCACCGCGTCAACGCCAGCCTGATTGGCTACAGTGAGAACAGGAGAACCGGGGAGGCGTCTGGCCCTTTAAGTCAAATTAAATTAAAAAATAAAAATCACAATAAAAAAAATTTTAAAAAAAGAATGAATAAGAGCGCCTCCTCAGTCCGGGTCCAGCTTTCTTTAAGTGCTAACACAGGGCAGCGTTGAGGAGAACCTTCTAGAACATGGCCGCTGGACACAGAACCTTGATTCATCCAAAAAATTTAAAAAAAAAATACAAAAAATAAAATAAAACATGAAAGAAAATAAAAATATCGGGGTTCATTTATAGTCCATTATTGAGAGGGAATGACAAACGAGGGGAATTCTCTTTAAGCGGCCACAGCAGCACTCAATGTTTCAGAAAGGAAAGAGGAGACGAGGAGAAAGGAAAGAGGAGACGAGGAAAGAGGAGACGAGGAGAAAGAAAGAGGAGACGAGGAGAAAGAAAGAGGAGACGAACTGAAGGCGGTTTTTGGTTTCACACCGAGATGAAGCGGCCATTTTAAAAGAGGGGGAGGGGGACACACTCAGGAGAAGCGTCCCCCAGGTTTTACTGAAACGTTGACATTTAAGAGTCCAAAACCCAAAAGCGTAACTTGGCCATGTGCTCCAAACACCCAAAACCAGCCCCACCCTCCGACGTGGCTCTCAGTAGCGGTAGTGGTCCGGTTTGAAGGGCCCCTCGGCGGGCAGACCCAGGTACTTGGCCTGCTTGTCCGTCAGCTTGGTCAGCTTCACCCCCAGCTTGTCGAGGTGGGCGGCCGCCACCTGCTCGTCCAACTGGACCAGAGGAGAGAAAGGTTCCGTTAGAAAGAAGAAAAGGAAAGGACTTCCTGTCTCGTGGGCCGATCCCAAAGACCGGCTCCCCGGAGACTCTCTGGAGGTCCTCCAGAGAGTCTCCGGGGCAAGTTGAAGAATTCTTTATCGTCTTTATCTGCATTTTAACATGCGTTTTCAATAACCAGCGGAACCAAACGTCTCTTTTTAAAACGTCTGGCTGAGACGTGATGGTTTGTCATTTAAATGCATAAAAGATGCTCCCCAGAAAATGGAGTTTGGGGAATAACTGGTTATGTTAGACAGGAAAAAAAACAACAACAACAACAATAATAAGTGGCATCAAAAAACTTCTCCAGAACACTTTCGGTCGTGAGTGAGGCTGCAAATGTGTTTTTACTCATGGATGGAGAATTGTCTCATATCACGAGGATCGGGCCAAACGTCCACAACTCTTAAATATTTTAGTTTCAGAAACAGGAAAAGCATTAAAATAAAAAACACTGGAATTTGTTTTAAAAATAACAAAAAATATAAGCTTGTGAAATAAGGTAAAAATAATTTAAAGTGCACATTCAGCTCATGTCAAAGCACTAAGTGACTCCGGTTCATTTGAATCTTTCGATGCCCTCCTGACGACCCGCCTCCTTTGAAGTGACAGTTATAGATCACTGTACACCCCCCCCCCCCCCCCCCCACGTGGTTCAGACTTAAGTGAAATAATACACTTCATGTCAAGATCAACGTTAAAATCAGTAGAAGAAACAACGATGACATCATCCTCCTGTTTTTAAAGCCACCGCTTGATGTTCATCTGAAACGTATCCGGACGTCTCGGTCGACCCATTCTTTAAATTAAATAAAGAGACTCGAGCGACGGCTGCGTAATGCCTTCATCTTTTAAAAAACAACCGTTCCTTTGGTCTGATTGTTATCGGGGATCGAGATCAAATCTGGGGGCACTGAACACGGGGGGGGGGGGTAAAGTCTTCAGACCCCTTAGTTATAAATGGCTCCACACCCGAGATAACCGCAGGTTTGAGTCATCAAAACACACACACACACAGCGTGACCTCTGACCTGCTTGGGCAAGAAGTAGACGCCGATGGGGTATTTGTCCGTGTTCTCCCACAACTCGATCTGAGCGAGAACCTGAAAGAAAAAGACAAAAGAAATAAAGTAAACATGGGAATGAGAAATACAATTCATACCGGCAGTGACGACTCTTTTGATAAAAGGTGTGAATAGATTAATGAGGATCACCAGGAGGTAAACCACCGTTAAACCATTTAATTCATTTTCCTTTGAGTGAATACGTCTCGGGCTTTTATTGTGAAAGGTAAGAACCGCCTTCGTCAAGGTTTGAAGAAGCAATAAAGTTTTGCGTCTTTGCTCAGACGGGACCTCCCGTGTTGTTGTTGTTGTTGTTGTTGTATACTAGTGTATTTTTTTTTTTAATACGTCCATTTCACACCACCTGATTGGTTGAGGTCTTTATTAGTGTTGCGAAAGATTTCTTTATTCTACCCTTTTCCCATAATACTACACCCCCTTGTCACCATAGTCACATTCTCTGTGAAAAGTATATACAAAATAAATTAAAATGTAAAAAGAATCCCTTAATATACATTTCTGTGAAAAGCAAATTTCACAATTTATATTTAATAAATGCAATAAAAAAAAAAAAGTTTTTAAATAAATAAGTGTGTTCCTTTAAGAGAACTTCAACGTGTCTACTGTGTGTGTGTGTGTGTGTGTGTGTGTACCTGGTTGGTGAAGGAGTTGCTCATGACGAAGGACGGGTGTCCCATGGCACAGCCCAGGTTCACCAGTCTGCCCTCGGCCAGGAGGATGATGTGACGGCCGCTCTTCATACGGTAGCGATCGACCTGAGGAAGAGGAGGAGGAAGAAGAGGAGGAAGAAGAAGAAGAAGATTAGCGCCCCCCCCCCCGGCAGCTCGGGTGTCGGTCCAGTCCGGTTTCAAGTCTCCCACCTGAGGTTTGATGTTGATCTTCAGAGCAGCGTTCTTGTTGAGCCAGCTGATGTCGATCTCGCAGTCAAAGTGACCGATGTTACAGACGATGGCGTCGTCCTTCATGTTCTCAAAGTGACTGAAAGGTCGGACACACACACACACACACACACACACACACACACACACACTATAAGCACGCGGACACTCTGAATACGAGCTTAGGAAAAAGGGAAAGTTGTATTTCACTCACTGTCCCTGGATGATGTCCTCGCAGCCGGTGGTGGTGACGAAGATGTTTCCTTCCTTCGACGCCTCGTCCATGGTGGTGACCTCGTAGCCTGCGGAGCAACAGATGGGGGGGGAGGAGCTTATACCGAGGACCAAGAGACGGGCAGCTAGAACTCCACAACATGGCTGTCTTTTTTTTGGACCAATTGAACGTTAATATTTGACGTAATTAGATCATCGTGTACCCTCCATGGCCGCCTGCAGGGCGTTGATGGGGTCGATCTCGGTGACGATGACGCGAGCGCCGAAGCCGCGCAGCGCCTGGACGCAGCCTTTGCCCACGTCGCCGTATCCCGCCACCACGGCGACCTTGCCGGCGATCATCACGTCCGTGGCCCTCTTGATGCCGTCGATCAGGCTCTCCCTGCAGCCGTACAGGTTGTCGAACTTACTCTGGAGGGCACGCGGCGACAAGAAAACACCGTTATTTATATTAGTCAAGCTTTTTTTTTTTTTTTTTTTTAAAGTGGAGGGGGTTGGAAGTTTGCGTACCTTCGTGACGGAGTCGTTGACGTTGATGGCGGGCATCTTCAGCTCGCCCTTTTTCATCATCTTGTACAGGTTGTGGACGCCTGTGGTCGTCTCCTCCGACACGCCACGGATACCTGAACACACACACACGGTCACCTATATACTCATTGCATAAAAGCATTAACAGACCCATCGGCATCGAGGTCTTGGATCGTTGGCCCCTCGAGTGACCCCCCCCCCCGCCCCTCTGGCGCCATCTAGTGTCCAAATCTCGTCCACGCAGCTCAATCATTTACTTTGACGTTACAGAGTGAGATTCTACGTCCGTTAACTACCAAACAGTTGAGGTCTGAGGATCTTCTTTGCGGTCTCACTGAGTCACAGAACTCTGGCAACACACACACACACACACACACACACCTGCCAGCAGCTTGGGGTACTTCTGGTGGACCATGTTGGTGAGGTCTCCTCCGTCGTCCAGGATCATGTTGAGGGGCTGGCCGTCCTTGAAGTACAGCGTCTGCTCGATGCACCACACGTACTCCTCATCGGTCTCGCCTTTCCACGCAAACACTACACAACAGAGGGGGAGGGAGGGGGGGTTTATTGGACTGCTTTGAGTGACAGGTGAGACGGCCAGATAGCAAAATATATATATATTTTTTTTGTTTTACTGCAAATATAGGACTTTAAGCAGATTTTTTTTACTGCTTAATTTTCTAAATCACCTGAATTTGTTATTTAGATTTCAATAACAAAAGTAAAACATTTAGACTTGATGACAGAGAGGTAGAAAATACTTTTCAGAGCAGCGGTGGGGAGAAAAAAAAATAAAAAAATAATTATCTGGAGCCTTGTAGTCAAATAAATAATTAATATACATTATATCTCCAAGATATTTATTGACTGGTTGACCTGGTCGTGTCGTCTTCCACAGACAGTTCACAGGTGGTGTGCGTTACCTGGAACGCCGGTCTTGGCGATGGCGGCCGCAGCGTGATCCTGAGTGGAGAAGATGTTGCAGCTCGACCACTGAACCTGGGGGGGGGGGAGGAGAGAGAGAGAGAGAGAGAGAGAGAGAGAGAGAGAGAGAGAGAGAGAGAGAACCTCAGCAGCCGACTTCCTTCTCATCGTTTGACCGAGTTTGTGTGGATTTTTCTCATCAAATTAAAAGCTTTTGGGAGGCAGTGAATTTGAAGCTACAATTAAAAAGCTCAAATGAGTGTCTGAGAGCCATATTGTTGCATAGATAACATGCAACAATATGGCCGATGACCAGAAAGCATCCGAAGACATCGTCAGGAGGATGTGCGTTAACAATAATAATCATGATGTTGTCATTATAAAACGATCAAACTCGCTAAACTAACAGGGAATGAAAGAGTTGCATTGTGGGCCCTCTGCTGCCATCTAGTGTACAAAACTCGCCACTGTAGCTGTAAAGAAATCTTCGCGAGGAAATCTAAAAGCATGTAAAAGTGATTTTTTAACATCCAGTGTTGTCAACATAAACTAAGCACTACTGTAACGTGACATTCAGCACGAAGACACAACTCAAAGATCACTTTTTAGAATACGAAGAACCATGCAAAATGTTTTAAAAGGCGTTATGAAGGTAGATTTTTAAGCAACACTAAATTAAGGAATATCACCGCCACCAAAGGGAGAGAAGTGGAGTACATTAAGGGGGGAGGGGGGCTGAGGTTATTCATTCTGTTGGTTCTCAGGCTGCTGGTTGCTGGTTCCCGCAGGATGAAACCAGTCCTGGTCAGACAGATAAAAAACCAACACGATAACAGAACACGCCGGCCTTGAGACGGAGAGAGAGAGAAAACCCAGTTTGTTCAAACAGATCAATAAACTTGACCCCTCCCCCTCGGTAACTACGGCTGTAGTGCACTCTAGCTAGGCAGGCCATATACTGGGAGGATCACCAGTGAACTAAACTGGTCTGATGACGCTCATTTGACTTCGTCTCATTCGATGGGCCTCTCAAAATAAAGTCAGGGTTTAGTTTTTGGATCTGTAAAACTCAAAAATGATCAGCGGGAGGATTATTACTAAAAATCTCACCTCTGCTCCGAGGGCGGTGAGGGTCTCGATGAGCACGGCGGTCTGCAGGGTCATGTGGAGGCAGCCGGCGATGCGGGCGCCCTTCAGCGGCTTGGTCTTACCGTACATCTCCCTCATCTTCATCAGACCGGGCATCTCGTTCTCCGCGATGTCGACGGCCTTGCGCCCCCATTCGGCCAGGCTGATGTCAGCTAGGAAAGAGAGAGAGAGGGGGGGGGGGCAACTGAGGTTAACATAACGAGTCTCGTTATACCGATTTGAACGCATGAGCTACAGCAACGTTTAGGGCCCATCGCGCGACCATGTCGGCTTAATAACGATGAATTTGCGGCGCCGCATTGACCGCGAGGGTACTTGGATTCTTCCTAAACTGCACAAACTTCAATTTTGATCCAAATAATTTCACTTTTTCGCAGCCCATGTCAAACCTCTTGTTGCTGGTCATGTCCTACGATGAGCTAAAAACTCGCCCCGGAGATTAAAAGAAACCTTTGCTATAAAGACACGCATGCAGGAAGCGCTGCAGGTTAAATAACCAGATGTGGTCGTGATGCAAGAGAAAGCGTCCTCAGTAAGCAGGAAGATGGGCACTCTGTTTCCAAGCACACACACACACACGGGCCTGAATGACCAGCCAGAGACAGGATTAGGTTCACACTGGGGTCAAAAACAGCCACGCAGCTGAATTAACTCCCGCCACGTGAATCATTGTGTGGTCCTGCACGGCTAGCAGAGCACCAACGTTGGCATTTGACGGGCATTGAGGGTCAAATCCCATCCAAAGCCTGCAGCATTTGCAGTTCAGTCACCTTTGTGTCCACAGTTCAAACCGGTTATTTGAAAAGAGAACAAAGAAAGGCCGATATTAAAGTTTATTAATTTCAAGTCACGGCTTTAAGTGCAACACCTTCCTTTAAAAAAATATAAATATATATATATATATATATATATATATATATATATATATATATATATAAGTTAAGCTTGGTGCGAATGGAACACACTAAAATGTCCCTACAAAATTAATATGTAATTGACACGCACACGCACTGATTTGACTGCTTGAAGTAAACGAGTGCATCGATTCACATGTCTGGACTCGACAGACAGGGAGACGTGACACCTGAATGCAGGTAGTTTGTGGAGAACGTTTGGACTTTGCCCTCCAGCTATCTGAGAGAGCAGAACGTTGCTCAACTCCTAACCAGCTGCTCCACAGCAGCTAGTTAGGGTTTGCACAGTTAAACAACAAAAATTATCTATTTTATAACAGACCCAAAATCAGTTTGTTCTTAATTTCTGCTTTTGAATTCCTCAAAGCAACGCTTGCATTTCCCTTGTTATTTTTCCCCCTTTGTTTGCATGTTTCCTTTACATGTATTAAGCCTCATTTGTCCCCCTTTGCATGTTACCTTTACATGTATTAAGCCTCATTTGTCCCCCTTTGCATGTTTCCTTTACATGTATTAAGCCTCATTTATCCCTTTGTTTGCATGTTTCCTTTACATGTATTAAGCCTCATTTATCCCCTTGTTTGCATGTTTCCTTTACATTCATTAAGCCTCATTTATCCCTTTTGTATGTTTCCTTTACATTTATTAAGCCTAATTTTTCCTTTTTTGTATATTTCCTTTACATTTATTTAAGCGCAATTTTCCCCTCCTAATTAATAATCTACAAAACAACTTTTAATCAAAGCTGCTCCACGTGTAGTCTCAGCCTTACTAGGTAGGCAGCTCGCTCGGCCTGCTTCTGTCACTCAAGTAAAAAAAAAAAAGAAAAAAAAAAAACTGCCGGCGGGGCGCGAGGCATCACGGGAAATGTAGTTTGAAAACACAGTTCGGCTCAAAGGGAGCCACGCCCTCCGGCTCCACTCGTAAACTACAACCCCCAGACGCCAACGCGCACGCCATCTCCCGTTCAAGCCCCACGCGCTCCCGTGCTTCTTCTTCTTCTTTTTTTACATGTCGATTCATTCTCAAAACATTTTAACAAGATGTACGAGGCGGAAACTAAACAACAACAAATATTAAAACGATAATATACACGAACCCCGTAATTAGAAACATCTATAAAAAAAACCGACCGAATTACCGGCTCATTCCCTCCGTTGACGGTTAGCTTGTCGGCAGCTAGACGAGCCGTTACGAGCATAACACCGTAAACTTCCCAGCATGCTCCTCCCCTGAAAGGCACCGCGTACCAACGGCTAACCGGAAGACATCTTTGACTCTCTTACCAACTTTGTAGGCGAGTTTCTCAGACATTGTTGTTGTTGTTGTTTTCTGGTTGTTTTTGTTTCTGGGGCAGGTTTGGAGCGGAAGGCCGAGCCGACGATGAGAGGCAGAGAGCGCGAGGGAGGGAGCGACACATGACGGCTCGCTTTTTATCGTTCAAACTCGTTCAGAGGGGGGCGGGGCGAGGTGGTTACGGAATCCGCTCTGGACTCCCATTGGCTGCGGTAAGCTGCCGCCCCGCGTGCGAGCGATTCGATTGGATCACGGTTGATGCGGGGCCAGCCAGCCAGCCAATGATAAGCTTCAGGTGCTGTGTGTGTGTGTGTGTGTGTGTGTGGGGGGGGGGGGGGGGGGGGGGGGGGGGGGGGGGGGGGGGGGGGGGGGGGGGGGGGGGGGGGGGGCGTTTTTAAAGAACAAGTTTTGACTGAACCGAATGGTGTGGACCTTGGCTTTTGGCAAATATGTTACATTATAATTATACTATCATGCTCTATTGGGTAGTACTGGGGTTGAATAGTAATGTATTATTAAGTTACACAAGCACATAGTGTAAAGTTCTCACCTGTACCCACATAAAAGTTGTCTTTGAAATGAAGTATAATGTTAAACACACAGCAAGTGCACGTGCACCGAAACTGTGCAATGGTCACCATAACATAATGCAACGTGTTTGCATTGGGCAGTGGTGGAAGGAGTATTCAGAGCCTTTAAAGTACTAATAATAAACAATTAAAATGCTCCATTACAAGTGTAAGTACTGCATTTAAAACCATCTTTAAGTAAAAGTATTATCAGCTAAATGTACTTAAAGTATGAAAAGTAAACTACTCCTTATGGAGAAAAATGTTTTTACTATGGTAGAGTAATGTTTTTAAAATAATACTATTGATGCATTAATGTGTATGTTGCATTTTAGTGATGTAGGTCATATTCCATACAGTCATCGTAATATGTGTCTCTGATGAAGGGGAGTAGAAGTATAAAATAGCATAAAGTATCTCGAGTGAATGTACTTAGTTGTATTCCACCTCTGGCATTAGGTAAACGCACGATAATAATTTAAATATTTATATTTAAAGCATTTGTTTCACCATTTATAACCTTATATTGTGATCAGGTTGATAATGGGTCAAATGAAGTAAAATAAAATAAAAAAACAGGAACTTTAGAAAGGTGAAAATGGGCAAGAAATTAAAAAGGCTAAACATTAAAAGGCAATAAAAAACAAAAGAAGAAATGTGCACAATGGAGCTGAGAAAGTTGCGCAACACGGTGTTGCAAAAATGAAAACCGAAAAAAGTCGTCCCTTCGCTTCACAGTGCAAAGATAACCATCTAAATACAATTCACGAAGTATATTCAATAATATCGTAATAATATCAAGAAGGGACTTTATTTTGCACAGCACCTTTCATACATGGGATGCAGCAATAAATGGTGAGATAGTAAAGATAAACATTTAAAAGATATATTGTGCTGCGTTGCCCAATCTCAACTCTGACCTCTGGCCTTTGCCCCAGAATCTCTAATATTGACCAATTATTTCTGAAGGAAATGTTTTGACTGTATTTACCGTCAAATGCACACAGAAAAAAAAACTGTCGAAATACAAAATATGAAGTGTGTTTCTTTTTATTAGTTGTTTATTGTGAGTCTACACGCATTAAGAGACCCAACAATGAGCAGAACGAGAAGAATCAGAGAAGAATTATGAATTAACCGCCTGTTAATGCAGATTAAAGTTTTTTACGACAGATGACGGATATAGAAAGACACATTTCCTCCTTTGGTCAAACACCTTAATATCAAGTACCAAAGTAAATATTCCTGACAGAGTACTATTCACCTGCTAAATATTTCCATTTCTGTGAAGCCTGATACCGAAACACCGGGAGTGGAAGCCTCCAGTTAAAAAGGGGCTGAGCTCAGCACTCTGGTAGAAACACTAAATATACCGCAGCTAATTTTAGGGGCTGGTTTCAAGCGGCTTCGCTCAGGACCACCACGGACTGCCCCCCCCCCCTCCTATCGGGTCTCAAGTGCCGCACGTTTGCGTATTTAAATCGTAGGTCAACAGCCTGGGGACCCGAGTCCCCCTTCTTCAAACCTCTACAATGTTTTTTCAGAATTTTGAAAACTCTTAAAAAAAATGTTTTCTTGGAAATATGATTATTCCTATTTTTTTTTCACTTTATAACTTTCATTATTAGTAATAAAACTGCATACAAGATTTAATATTAAGGGAGCATTAAATGCCTGTCTACAAGGGAAAACATGCCAATTTGCACACGACAATAAAGACTTTCATTCCTAAATTAAACGCAAAAAAAAATAAATGTATATATGTATATTTAGGTCGTCAGCACCAACGTTAAATCTTCATGACGAAAAGAAAAGAGGTAATGTGGAAACAAAGCTAAGAAGAAAGAGGTATCTGGTTTGCACTTCCTGTTAAGGTGCATCATGAGATTAGGAGCATCACTATTGCCTCTCAACGGCTCTCAACATGGCGACACTGCTAGCAGCTAACGGTGCGCCGATCCGCTGACGCGCACTGCTAGCTTCCGACCGCGAGATACCTCTTCTCAATGTTTTAGGTGAGGTCATGAACGGCGTGACGGATGACGTCAGTGTAGATTTATACAAAACGGCCTCTTTGTAGCTCCGTTCAGAGTTCTAGACGTCGACGTTTCGACGTTAGCAGCAAGCTAACCGTAAAAAACACACATTATTGATGACTCGTCACTAAAGTGCCTCGGAAAGGGGGGCGAAGGAAGTTCTTTAGAAACAACTGGATGCAGTTCACAACATAATTTACACATTTGGAGCACTGAAACAGCTCTCGCGGGAGTAATTAATGATCTAATTAATCCTAAATGTGATTAATGTGGACTCCCTTCCTCTGTCACGTTCGTTTTAGAAGTTGCAAAAAGTTACAGACCGGACCGGACCAGACCAGACCAGAACGGACCAGACCAGACCAGACCAGAACGGACCAGACCAGACCGGACCAGAACGGACCAGACCACACCGGACCAGGGTCGACCCGCTCGCAACTATGCCGACTTTGCGTTAAAAAAAAAAGAGCACAACTTTCATATCTCCACGTCATTTAATTCTTTTATTTATAGATTTACAGTCTTTTACAGTCTCAATTCCGGACCCCCCCCCCCCAAAAAAAAAAAAAAACCCCGGACAGGAAGTCGAGGCTCAACAAGCACAAGTTGGACCGTGAAGACGAACCGCGTCTCGTGTTCGGAGTCAGTTCCGCGCGACAGGCGAGTGAAAGAGCAAATGGAGAAAATAAAATAAAGATCCAGCTCACTGTCTCAATATTCACAAGAGGTCACCGTGTCACTCACACACACACACACACACACACACACACACACACACACACACACACACACACACACACACACACACACACACACACACACACACACACACACACACACACACACACACACACACACACACACACACACACACACACACACACACACACACACACACACACACACACACACACACACACACACACACACACGATTAGTATTCAACCAATGTAGGATTTTCTCGAGAGTACATCGCTAAACCAGACGGACAAGGCGCTGGAGGTGTCAGGCACGTGCAATTTTAACTGAGGAACGAGAGGCGTTGCGATGTGCCCTCTGGCAGCCATTTTGGAAGTTTACAACCCGCTTGAATAACACAAAAACAACAACAAAAGAAAAGGTTGGGCAATCGCCGAGCTACGGTATCGAGGAAGGATCGACTTCCCCCAGTCAGAAAATGAAATAGTAGAGACGATGAGATGCATTATTTATTTAATTTGGGATTTTTTTAAACGTTAATTTTTTTTAGAGATATTTAACGTTCATTTTTTAATTTTTTATTCTCATTATTTGGTATTTGTGGACAAAAATATATATATTTTCAGTTTTACAAAAGAAAAAAAAATTATTATGCATGCATTGTTTTACAAAATTTGTACCCAGCGCAGAAAAAAAGAAGAAGATTGATCCAAGAGAAAATATATTTTATAATGTTTTAAATGTAATTTTGATGACATAATAATAATAATAAGTAATACAAGTAAAAACGTGACGGAGAAAGCCCTTTCTATTGACCACTCACGTGACCTCGCAGTAGTTTAACTCAGAGCCTGTTGGGCAACAACGTTCTCTGAAGCACCGCGGTCAGCGACGCGGTCAGCGACGTGATCCCCTCTTCACTGTAAAAAGTATGTTTTAGTTTGACAGCGATTTCTATACGACAAAGTCCAACATTTCCATTATTCATATATATTTTTTTTTGCTGCTGCTGCTGCGGTCTCAGCGTAGATGGTGTAGTGTGGACGACGGGTCGTCGTCGTCCTTGTAGAAGAGCAAAGAGACGACAGAGCAGGAAGCAGAAAAAAAACAAACACCCTCACCCCTTTTCTTCACAGTCCTCCCAGAAAGAAAAAAAAAGAAGAAGCCTCGTCCTGTCCTTCCACACTCCCTCCCCTAGAAGTACGCACTTGCACTCTCCTGCCCCCAAAGGGCATGTGGCCTTTACCCTATTTGATATATATATATATATATATATATATATATATATATATATATGCTCAACCACAGGCTGCTCTCTGCACAGCCGGAGCTTAAAGACATTCGTACCGTGACATTAATCAGAGGAGAAGAGCCTGGGTTTCTTTTTTTTGAGTCAGTTGAATATGTGCACAAGTGCGTACTTTAGGGGGCCGGGGGGTGCGGTAGATATTGTGTGGGCTTGGAGACGGAGCAGCATGCTAGCAGCGGGGCTCAGCAGCCCAGAGTCCCGGTCTCGGTTCCAGATGGTGCCCCCTCCTCCCCGTCGGCTGGCTAGCAGGGGGGGGGGGGGGGGGGGGGGGGGGGGGGCGAGCTAGCTCAGTTAGCCGCCGCCCAGGCCTCCAGGTCCGCCATGTCGTCCTCGTCTTCTTCCTCCTTCTTCTTGGCTGAAGGAACATCAATAAAACATTTATTGACAGATTCTAGATGTCGACATGGTGTTGTTTGTGTGGGAGTTGAGTCAATGTTGTATTTTATTTATTTTTTCAGGCAGCATTTAATACCCGGTCTGGACGGTAGTGACGTAGACGGTACGCTGGGGAGGGGAACGTCCTCCGTTCCCTGGATTTCCAGAAGGTTTTTGTCTAGCTCTTCCTGTTCCAGCTCCTCCAGCTCAGCCATAAGATCATCCTGAACACACACACACACACACACAAATAAGTAACACACACACAAAGATATATATAAAAAAAAAAATAGAAGCTAAGTTCTTTTATCTGAATTTAGAGTTTCCTCCATTTTATTCTAACGCCAGTAGCTGCATCTGATAAAAGTTATGGAGACACTGATTGGCATCCCAGGCGTAATTAAAACTTATGAATAGCCCTCATTTAGATCAATTGGGCACTAAAGAGTTGTACAACTATTACGTTATTTCCCTCGACATAATGAACAGCTGCTCACGTGAGCCAGCCCAGACCGAGCAGTTGGGGAGGCGGGTCTAAAAGGACGATATTCTTGGCGTCGCGCTCTCATAGGAACGACCGGCGGGCCCCGCCTCCAACGCCGTACTTAAGACTCTTAATACATCCACGGTGCTTCCTGTTTATTACCTATTCTCCGAAAACTACACACAATATTTCAAGTGGATTCATCTGGCACGTCCTCAGTTTTGAGTCTCGAGCCTCCAGCTCTGCAAGTGTCTTCGTTGAGGTTTATTGTTCATCACTACAACCCCCCCCCCCCCCCCCCCTCCCCAGGCTAGAACCACGGAGGATGAATCTACCAATCACAACGCAGCGTACGATGCCTTCGCTCTCACCTCGTCAAACTCATCTCCGAAACCGATCGGTCTCGAGATGACGTCCGAGATCTCTTGGGCCACTTCCTGTTGCTCTGTGATGTCCGCCATCAGGTCGTCCACTTTGTCTATGTCCCTGTGGAACAAGGAGAGAGAGAGAGAGAGAGAGAGAGAGAGAGAAGACGTTGAAATGTGAGCAACAGAAACCAACGATGGACCGCAGGACATTTGGATACGATGGCCTCGTCCCAGAAGGTAAACAAGGGAGACAAACAGCCAAAAGGGACCCAGAGTATTGCGAGTACCTGGACTACGTACAATAACCTTAACGAGTGTCTGAATGTCCCCTCTTACATGTTTTCGTGGGCGGCCTTCATCGCCTTGGCGGCGTAGCCCATGTTCTTGAGCACCTCGGTGTTGGTGTTGGCGTTCTCTAGCGCCTCCCTCTGGAACTCGATGGTGGACAGCGTGCCGTCGATCTGAGCCAGCTGCTTCTCGTAGCGCTTTTTCCTTTTTAAGGCCTGCAGAGCCGCTGGACGGGAAGAGAGGACGACACAGGTGAGTTCAGGGCCATGAAACTGTAACCGGCGGGCGTTGCTTTTAAGACGGCTTTGTTTTCTTTTTAAAAAAAGGTGGAAATTAGTGTTTAAAATGTAGAGTTCACGATTTAAAAAAAAATGAAAAAAGAGAGAGAGAGGCCACATCCACACGGCAACCTTTGACCAGTCACGTCACGCACGCTGTGAACAGGAAACACATTATTATTATTATTTATTTACATTTCTTTAAAAACACATGGTTGGTTTATTTAGTTTTAAAATTAAAGTCCCTATTTATTTGTTTTACCTATATTTTAGCTATTCTAATTTATTTATTTTTAGCTTTTAGGATGTTTTAATTATGTGAAGTGTCTTTGAGTATTATGAAAAGCGCTATATAAATTAAATGCATTATTATTATTATTATTAAAATACTGCGAAGGAAGAACGGAAAAAGACGGACCGGAGATTTATTTGCTTGGACCGACGACGAATGTCCAACTGTCACTCAGAGTCATGTGATCGGAGCGCGACCAATCGGGGAAGGACATGTGGCCTCGGTCTTCACCATGAAAACAAACCGGACCAGCGGGGGGGGGGGGGGCCTTGTTTAAAAAGGTGTGAACTAGTGAAGCAAATGTGGAGCTCGCGATTGAAAAGCGTGAGAGAGAAACAAAACAAGACGATTCAGCAACCGACCGGTTCACCGTGTGTGTGTGTGTGTGTGTGTGTGTGTGTGTGTGTTATTCTGTTACTCTGAGTGTGTGAGGACAAATTAGGAGGAGTTTGTCCCAAATTGAGCTCGACTGTTAATCTGATCAAATCCCGTCTGAGCCAAATCTCATCAGGCCCACAGACATCTGGTCTCACCTGGATAAAAACCTAAATACTGTGATAAGGAAAACCTGACTGACTGGGACCACTGGGAAGATAACTGGTCTCACTGGTTTTAAATGATGACGGCTAGTTAAGTCTGTCTATTGTCTTGTGGGGGGGGGGGACCCACATCCCCAATTATTCTGACAATAGATTAATTTAAAAAGATTTCTTATATTTTTATTTATTTGAATGCATTTTGAATTTCCTGTCAATTTAGTGAATGAATAGATTAAAACAGTTAACTTGGCCTTTCCGCTATGTTGCCATTAAACTAACTCCCTGTTGCCAGCTGACATTATACACCATCCACTATTCTATTAATTCACTTAATGTTACGGCTCTCCTTTTACTCCACACATCCCATACTCAGCGTTTCTCTGTGAACGATTGTCTGAACCGTGAAAGGGAATTCCCCGGCTGGTGCTGACATGAGAAACCACCGTTGGCCTAAAGCAGCCGAGTCATCGTCATGTGAGCGGAGGGAGTCGGGCGATGGAGACTCGCCCTCAGCGACGGGGTGTTTTAGGAACTCAGGTACGAGTATTCAGGCCGAGGTTCCTCCCTCTCTGTAAAACTGGGTCATCCGAAACAAACTGAAACTGACAAGAAAGCCAGCAGGTTTCCTGTCTACCGGGTTGTTTGTGAAATGTGGTTTCTGCAAGCTGGCGGGTATCTTCATACGTCTGCAACGTGCATATATTTATAGACCAGAAATCTGTTCACTGTGCTTTA
Organism: Cyclopterus lumpus; assembly: GCF_009769545.1. Lineage (NCBI taxonomy): Eukaryota > Metazoa > Chordata > Actinopteri > Perciformes > Cyclopteridae > Cyclopterus > Cyclopterus lumpus. The sequence continues at coordinate 24,499,505 of NC_046970.1, read as the reverse complement.
TCTCTCACACACACACACACACACACACACCTTTATCAATCTACAGTATGCGGTTGGTCCACCAGGAGCCAGACAGCAGCTGACAGGTCCAGTTCCATCAGATTATATCAGCGCCCGGCCCTATTCCTGGACTGCTAACATCTTTACGCGACATTACACAAATCCTCATTTGATTATCTCGGTTGCATTTGCCTTTGTTTTCTCTGTTGTCCTGCTTCATTTTACAGGAGCGGCCGGCTCTATGCACAAAGGTCTCAGTTCTGTCTGACAGCTGGAGGCTTCCATCAACTACAAAAGGGCCTTTTTTTTTTTTTTGTAAATGCATACCACTGCTGTGTTGATTGCGGTTGCATAACCATGTTCTCACGTGATGTCATTCTTCAGTCCTTTTCGCGACTGCGTTTTAACTCTCTATAGCTCGGAGTGGGGTGTGTTGAGACGGAATTGAGACGGGCGAGAAGTGTAGCAGTAAAATGTGTGAGTTACACCCGAGAGGCATCACGCAAAACGCTGTCATCACCGGTAGGATGAGCGATGTGGAAAGTCGTGTTTCAGAGTCGGAGGCCGCAGCATTACGTAATAAAGAGAGAGGACTTTTAAAACCCCGTCGTGACCGAGTGTTTGTGTCGAGGGGATTTAGCGGTTGCGTCACAGGTTGTTTTTTTTTTCCCAGCAGCCACAGCTGGCTGCATGTAAACAGGGGGTGTGTCACATCTTGGTTGGTTTTTTTTTTGCCAAAAATATCTCGTTAAAACGGTATTATCACACTGAAATGCTTCAATTAGAGCTGAATAATGGTATAAAAACCAACCTAACAAATAGTGAACTGTATGATAATAAAAATGACATTAAATATTTATTAAAAAAACCCACACAAACAGGAGCCGGCTGGTTGCAAAACATTGTGCAAAGTGTGTTTTTGTACACATTTAAACTGATTATTTCAGACTGAAGGTTACAGTCGGACTCTTTTCTCTAAAACTGAGGAAGCGTTGCCGCGGTGAACCTGAACAAACTGGTTCAGTGGATCGCCCGCGAGCTTGTTTAGCCGTTAACATTCATAGAAAGCTACGGTCCGCGTAGTTTGTTTTCATGAGAGCAACATCTATCCAGCCAGGCCTCCCCCCTTCTATTGTCTTCTTCTTCCTGCTGTAATTATAACTTCCTAGAGTTGGTAAATCATTCCCCAGGAGAGCCAAATGATTGGTTCCTTCTTCTAAGTAGCGCTGTGAAGGAGCACATTAACTTCAGGCCTCGTCACAGCCTTCACAACTTGAACCCGATCACAGTTCTGGCCTCGCCCCGTGACTTAACTTTCCTTCCTCGGTAAAAGATAAGCAATATCTGTCCAACGATGACGTCATTTTATTATAATGGGGCATAAATATGTAAATATTTGAAGGCAGTCGTTGCTACCTGCCATCTTTGTTTGTCGAGTCACTCCCAGAAAAATGAGTGAACTAAACATTCGTATGCAGGTGGTTAGAAGGAGGTTACTGGATTCTGGATATACGTACGACATCGCTTTGAATATATAAAAAAAATAATACACACATGAGAATAACCATCTATGTGTCATACATGTGGAGTAGACAGAAGTAGCAGTAGTATAAATGAAATCATGAACATGTGATATTATTCACACATTAAATATACCGTGATATTTGTGTTATTAAAAGCACGTGGTAGGCCACAGTTTTAAAACTTGTATTCTATTTTTTTGGCTTGTTGTCATTGAAGTCAGTGAACTTGAAACACGTTGAGAGTTGGTTGGACTAATTTAATTTAACAATGAAGCAAACTTTCTTTTAAAGCTCCTTTATTCTTTGAACTGTTTTTTTTTTTTTTAGAGGTTTTATTCTACAGCATTAGGGTCAGCTTTTTTTATTATGTTTTAAAAAATCCATTAGGAAAATGGAGTCAGGCGACCGTGTTGGCCCCGACTTGTGATCAGGCAGCCCGTCGGGCGCCTACTTCCCGGTTCCGTCCCCGGCCGTGGGCCTAACTCACGAACTTAAAGTGTCAAAAGCCTACAAACTTCGCGCGTGTGTGTGTGTGTGCGCGCGCGCGTGCGCGTCTGTTCTCCCCCACTCACCTCGTTTGTTTTTCGTGCCGTTCTTCTTCGCCGTCACGAGCTCCATGTCTATTTTCTTTTCCAAGAAATCCTGCTTCTTGGCCAACATCTCCTCGGTCTCTCGGAGTTTCTGGATCGCCTCCTGGGGTGTCGGCCCCTTCCCTCCCTTGCCCCCTCCGCCGAACAACTTACCGAACAGCGACATTGTCGGTATTCGACGTGAAAACAACAACAACAACAACAACAACGCGCGCGTGTAACTTAGTGACACCGACCCGTTAAACCGTCTCTCTCTCTCTCTCTCGCGTCAACCGTCGTCGCGAGCCGCAGGGCTTCTGCCGCCGCCGCTGCTGCTGTTGTTGTTTTTTTCCGTGCGTCTCTACTTCCGGTCTCGTGATGTCATTACGTCAGCGCTGTCAACGTGACCGGCGCGTCGTCATACTCTCCAGAGGGGAATTTCACAGGTGACGAGGCAGTGTGTTTTAAAAATACCTTTTTCCTATCAAATCGCTCAGTATTGAGTAATATTTATAATATATAATTTTGGAGAGGTTGTTGTATGTATATTTACAATTCGTATTATTATTATTATTATATTATATATACTGTAACTTTGGTAGCACTTAAATGTCTCTTCCTGATAGCACTTTAATGTTAATGTCTTAAATGTCTCTTCCTGATGGCACTTTGTAGTTTAACTTTATTGAAGAAATTGTACTTGCTTGATTCTTGTTGTTCTGAGTTTGGACTCACGGTTTAATGCACTTATTGTAAGTCAGCTTTGTATAGACCAAAATCACAAATTAAATGTGCCTCAGAGGGCTTTACAATCTGTACACATACTACACCCTCCGATCGTAGTATAGTACCTGTTTCCATTGTGTTAAGGCCTCTCTTCACTGGCTCCCTGTTCGTTTTAGAATTGATTTTAAAATGTTGCTGCTCACTTTTAAAGCACGCCTGGGTCCGGCCCCAAGCTACATCGATGAAATGTTAGCCCCATATGAGCCAGTTCGCAGCCTTAGATCCTCCGGTGGGGCCCTTCAAGGACCTTCAAGGCCCTTCAAGGCTTAAATCAAAGGGTGACCGTGCTTTTGCCGTCAGAGCCCCTCGACTTTGGAACGACCTCCCTGAGGGGATAAGACTAGCAGAATCAGTAGCTTCTTTTAAATCACTTCTTAAAACCCATTTTTATAGAACTGCTTTTAAGTGATGTCGTCCTTTTATGCAGTTTCCCCTATTTTAGTTTGTCTGTTCTGCTTTATTTTGTATTTGTAATTTTCTATTCCTCTATTGTGTTCATTGCCTATATGGCATTGTCTCCTTTGCCTCATGTATCTTCTGAAATGTTTACTTGTTTTTTACTTTACGTTATGTTTTGACTTGCTTCTATGTAGGGCATTTTGTAAACCTTGTTTTTAAAGGTGCTGTATAAATAAAGTTAGTATTAAGTACACAAGTACAAATTAAAGGTACTTTTATCCTACTTTAAAGTCCTACCTTTACTTTTTTACTCCACGTTATCTTGCAGATCCCGATTAATCAAATGTGACTTCATCTCAGACACTGTATACACTTTCATTTATACACTTTCATTTTTTTTTTACATTTTCATTAACTTTATTATTTAAATTCTTGAATGTAATATTCCCTGCTATTTTATTTTATTGTTTTTGTATATTTGTAAAGAAGAAGAAACAAGAAATTTCCCTTTAGAGATGAATAAAGTCAAATCTAATCTATCTGTTGAGTCACATTTGATTCATATTAATATAATAATATTACAACGTTCATTTACCGTCACTGTACAACAGGGTTGTGCAACCAAATCCAGTTTGTTGTCTTCTTTTGGTACATAAGAAAAACACGTACAAATAAAAACTATACTGCAGTCAGAGTCGTTGCCCCCTGGTGGCCATTGTAGAGAATGCAAGTTTAAAGTACTTTGGCTTCAGTTTCAGATCAAGTTGTGACAAAACATTTCCAGACCGTCCATACAATGGAATGCTTTTTAATAAAGTATATAATCTCACGATTGATTTAATTAGTTTATTTAATGCTGCATCTGTGTCAGCGAATAGCCAAGAAGACACAGAACGTGGGATTCCACTCAGCTACAAGATCCGAAAGGCCAGCCCAGCTCCTCCATAAAACTACGCCTCCCATGATGCACCGGGGCATACTTTTCCAGCTGGAGATGCGAGTACCCCGTACGCCAACCAATCAGGGCCTGAGAGGTCTGAGGGATTGGAGGAGGGGGTCCAAGCTGAAGGAAACACAGACACATGAGGTGATAGGATAGACAGACGGATATATATATATATATATATATATATATATATAGATAGATCGACAAATAGATGGCGTACATGGATGTTTTTTTCTGGGGTCGGGGGTCGTGCTGCCAGGTGATGATGGGGATGCTTCGCTCTGACCGCCTCCTTCAGCTTCACACTCTCCCTCTCGCACTGAAATACATGAAGCATAAACTTTGTTGTTGTTCCATATTTCAGTGTTTTTTGGTGTCTTGTGAGCTTGCTGCGAGACACCAACCCTAGAGGGCAGTGTGTGTGTGTGTGTGTGAGTGTGTGTGTGTGTGTGTGTGTGTGTGTGTAAGTGTGTGTGTGTGTGTGTACCTCCATGTAGACCTCTGTCAGGAAGCCCCACTTGTTGGGCCAGACTTTGGCTGCTTCCTTCTCAACTTTTAAATGTGCCTTCCTACACACACACACACACGCACACACACACACACGCACACACACACACGCACACACACACACACGCGCACACACACACACACACACACACACGCACACACACGCACACACACACACACACACACGCACAAACAGAGTTTATGACAAGATTATTTTCCCAAAATAAAAAGACCCTTTTTACAACATAATATATTTTATGTTGTAATAAAATGTAATACAAAAACAAATAGTGAATCATTTCATCCCAAAAAACTATAATGATTTATGTTCCTCATTATAATGACGCATTGCACATCTCATTAATAAAAAGGAACCATATCTCATTATGACAAGTTAGTAATAATAATTAAATAACAATGATAACAAAACTACTCATTCACAAACAGGAAGACAAAGCTTGTATTTTTTTAAACAACATAAAGGTTTTAAAAATCCAGTCAGCACGGTAAGAAGTTTGCAGCTTTACCAGATTTCATCTCGATGCACAAAGTTGACGGGTTCGGATGTTCGCTGTGTATCCTCCATCTGTCCTGACCAGTGTGTGTGTGTGTGTGTGTGTGTGTGTGTGTGTGTGTGTGTGTGTGTGTGGAGTCTTTATCTCCGTCCGGCTAATGTTTCACCTGTGAGTAAGTCACACCAACAGACCTGTTTACCGCTCGCCATGGAGACGGAGTTCCCACCCTTGATATACATCACTTCTCTGCTTGTCCTCGAGTGAGTAACCGTGACGACGGTGGGATGGATCGAGGGCCAGGGGTCAGGGGGGGGGGGGGGGGGGGGAGGTCGTCGCCTTGGGAGCTCAGACATGTTTGAGTTTTCGGTCACGCTGAAATGTCTCCACAACCCACCAAAATCTTTCAGCCCCGTCCAGTGAGCCACAGGAGTTATTTTAATTTTAAATCATCCACACGTCACATTTTATTAAGTATTTTTTGCACTGACAGGACAAAACAAAAATTCACTTTCTAAGTTTGATCTGAATTGTTTTCTCTCCAGGTAAAAAAACATGTACAAATATATATATATATATATATATATATATATATATATATATATATATTTAAAGGGGTGTTTTGTTGTTGTTGTAATACTAATCTTGGCCACAAGAGGTGCACCACTTTTACATTACATTACATGTCATTTAGCTGACGCTTTTATCCAAAGCGACTTACAATCATGTTGCATTCATACACCGTAGACACAGCTACAGGGTTAAGTGTCTTGCTCAAGGACACATCGACTAGGGCGGGGATTGAACCACAAACCCCCTGATTGAAAGCCGGGCATGCTAACCACTGACCCACAGTCGCCCACTTCCCCGTCTAACTCTGTCTTTCTGTGTGTTTTTCGTATATATATAATTCTGCTCTTGCTTCTATGAGTTAGCTTAGCAGATAGCTAAGCTATTGCTTCTATGAGTTAGCTTAGCAGATTGCTAACAGCAGATCCATGAAATAAAGACCCAGGAATCTGGAGCAGAGTTTAGGGTTTTTAGTGCGAGTCTTTCTTGTTTTTGTAAAACTGTGGAAACATAACATGACTTTACACACTGTCCACATACATAAACATGAATATAGAACTATGATTTAGCATGAAGCCATCATGCCACAAATGACTAGTATCTATTAACAAGACTAGTTAAGAGTCTAAGCTAATTTTAACATGGATGTTAATGATGAAATGCTAACGACGATTAGCATCTATTGCTACAACACAAAGATTATACTAAAACATATATCTATAGATATATATATATATATATATATATATCTATCTATAGATAGATATATAGATAGATATATAGATATACATAGATAATATATCGTACATACTTAGACCTTTAAAGGCTATATCTATCTATAGATCTATATATATAGAGAGAGAGAGAGATCCATATATATCTATAGATATACTGTATATCTATAGATATATATATAGATTGAACAAGAGTAAAACGTGGTCCAGGTTGACAACATTCTCTTGACCTCTTAAACAGGTCTGCATGTGTCCTCCTGTACTTGATCAGGCCCGAGGACAGAACCACCTCCTGTACTTGATCAGGCCCGAGGACAGAACCACCTCCTGTACTTGATCAGGCCCGAGGACAGAACCACCTCCTGTACTTGATCAGGCCCGAGGACGGAACCACCTCCTGTACTTGATCAGGCCCGAGGACGGAACCACCTCCTGTACTTGATCAGGCCCGAGGACGGAACCACCTCCTGTACTTGATCAGGCCCAAGGACGGAACCACCTCCTGTACTTGATCAGGCCCGAGGACAGAACCACCTCCTGTACTTGATCAGGCCCAAGGACGGAACCACCTCCTGTACTTGATCAGGCCCGAGGACAGAACCACCTCCTGTACTTGATCAGGCCCGAGGACAGAACCACCTCCTGTACTTGATCAGGCCCGAGGACGGAACCACCTCCTGTACTTGATCAGGCCCGAGGACGGAACCACCTCCTGTACTTGATCAGGCCCGAGGACAGAACCACCTCCTGTACTTGATCAGGCCCGAGGACAGAACCACCTCCTGTACTTGATCAGGCCCAAGGACGGAACCACCTCCTGTACTTGATCAGGCCCGAGGACAGAACCACCTCCTGTACTTGATCAGGCCCGAGGACAGAACCACCTCCTGTACTTGATCAGGCCCGAGGACAGAACCACCGCTCCCAGCAGCAGAGCACAGACGCCACCAACCAGGAAGCCCCTCTCAGACCGGTTAACGGAAGGTTCTGCAACACAATAATGAGAGAAGCATCTGTTGTGTGGGCCTTATACACAATTCCTATTAATGCAAACACAAACAACGACTTGTAGCCCCGCCCTCACCCCAGTGGTACACCTTGGGCTCCCTGAGGCTGATGTGCTCCACCGTGCAGCTGACCCCGTGCTGCCGGCCGGGCCCGAAGTCCAGGTACGAGCGCACCTGATAGGTCCAGTCCCCGTTCGGCATCGCCTCGCTAAGGGTCACGCCCGAGGTCACCTCCTGTCCGTCGCGGTGCCACGTCACCCGGATGCGTTTCGGGTAGAAGTCGTACGCGGCGCACAGCAGCCTGGTGTCGGGCCCGGAGCCGGCGGCCTCCGCGAGATCGACGGCGGGCTCGACTGGAATCAGAAGGTTGACGAGTTGTAACGGTTCGGGGAGGAAACCCTCGACAATTTTTTATCAACGTTCTGTAATTGCCAGACAATTCTGGAGCTTAGAATTCAAGTAGAGGGGTGATGCTCCGCCCCTTTTTGGTGGACCACCACGAATGATCTGTTGATTTTCACGGATCAAGACTAACAACAGCATAGCCGTCAGTGGTGGACAAATAAACTATTATTTTGATCCAAAAATCCAAAATCCAATCTCGACTTTTGAGAATCGTGACACCTTGCCTTGTTCTCGTCTTTATGCTAAGCTATGCTAGCTAACCACATCTCTGTACTGTAACAGACATGGGATGGATTGTAGATCGTGCATCCAGTGTTTTGAATATTTACCAACGTTCTCCTCAATAACCTTCAGTAACGTGTCCACGTGGTCCACACAGATCAGCTGCCTCTCCACCTTCCTCTGCAGAACGTCGTGGTCGTCCTCGTTGAAGTGAGACGCGGTGATGAACCCGGCCCGACTGAGGCCCGTCCAGTGGCCGACGGTGCTGTTGTACCGCATCGTGTGCTCCCGGTTGAAGTACCAGTCGATCAGATACTCCGCCTGCAGCCGCTCGGCGGAGTGCACGTCGCACCAGAAGTTGGAATACATGAAGAAGCCACTTCCACCGGCGGCGCACTCTGAATGGAGAAAAGAGGATTTTTACATTGTATGTTTGTTTATGTTTCTCAGTATTTAATACGTGGTGTGTTTATGCACAAAACGCCACTTAAAGCATTTTTCGGGATCTAGTATTCATAATCACATTGGGGCCAAACATTTAGAGCACATTCCCCCTTTAAGTTCAGGCAACAACTTTGTTATGTTAGGTTTGGTTAAAATAAGTACCTGAACTAAGTATAACAACGTATAGCTTAAAAAACACGGGACGGCAATATACAAAAAAAAAAACGCTTCGGGTCATGGACTCTGGTTTCCTGAGTGAAAGTCCCACTATAAGCGGTCTCATACCGCGTCACTCGCTCTGATTGATGTACTCTATTTGACTCAATAGGGTGCCAATAAGGTGATTATTGGTTTCCACCAATATAGGCGAGCTGGGCCCGGCATGAAAGGAGGAAGCCATTTTGTGTCTTTTGATTTCAGAGGCATAGTTTAGTTATATGGATTCATATTTGTGTCCCATCCTCTCCCACTTAGATCCAAAGAATGACTTTCACATTTCTTTGGTTTGGTGGTGTTCGTCTCCGTAGCTCGACTACTGGACTCATGGATGGCGGTGAAAAATTAATTACAGCAAGCAACACCTGACAGACTTGAAAACGTGTAAATGTTTTCTTTAAAAAACACTTTAATATTCAGGATAACCCAAAAGTTATTTACTGAACCAACAGGTCGGGTCAAGTGTCAAACACTGGGCCAGCGGAGTTCAACTTCCTCATTCAAATCTCTGGAGTGTGATGAAAAAAACTAAGACAAAAAGGAGAAATAACACGCCCCTTTTGTATTAGTGTCATCAGTCTTTCTCTTTTCACTGAGTTACTGTCATCTGTTGTGTCTTTTAAAGGTTTACAGTCGCGTCTTGAGCTCTTTCGGTTCCTCTTTCTTTGCTTCGTTGCTTCTCTCTGGCAGCTTGTCGCTACCTGCCTGACATCTGGACTCTCGTTCTCTACGCCTTGTTTTCTCTAACAAAAAGGTCTTTATTGCGTCTGCCCGCCATTTTGCTTCCTTCCCCGGCGCCCCTTGAATCTGCAAACTGTGACAAAAGGTTATTAAAGGAGCTGCATTTAACTTCCTGAGCTTCAATGAAGTAAAGTAAAGGTGTAGAGGAGTGACGTCTACCTGAAAGTGAATAAAGCCACTCTCCTTCTGTGTGTTTGTTATCAGAGTGTCCATCACCTTGTAGCCCCGCCCCTAAAGCATCCCCTGATTTATGGTCTGTTTGACTCTAAATGACCATAATTTACTAGATGAACATCACGCTGTATTGAAGAAGACTTGAAACTAGAGATTGAGACCAAAAACTAATGTTTACAATGTTTACTGAGGGAATACATCAAGAGAAGTAGAGTCATTTATATAGACTTCTATACAACCAGAGGAGTCGCCCCCTGGTGGTCAGGAGAGAGAATGCAGCTTTAACACATGAAGCATAGACTTCTATACAACCAGAGGAGTCGCCCCCTGGTGGTCAGGAGAGAGAATGCAGCTTTAACACATGAAGCATAGACTTCTATACAACCAGAGGAGTCGCCCCCTGGTGGTCAGGAGAGAGAATGCAGCTTTAACACATGAAGCATAGACTTCTATACAACCAGAGGAGTCGCCCCCTGGTGGTCAGTAGAGAGAATGCAGCTTTAACACATGAAGCATAGACTTCTATACAACCAGAGGAGTCGCACCCCTGGTGGTCAGTAGAGAGAATGCAGGAGCATGGTGGGTGTTTCTAACTAACCCTTAAGTGACCCATGTTCCCCAAACTCTGATCTTGCACCTTTAAAATCTGACCTGCATTGAAAGTGTTTCACTTCCAGTTTAAACACAACTAAATATTTGTAGTATTCAATCTTTCCTGTTAATCACATTGCGTATTCTTTTTTTTAAAAGGACTTGAAACATACAGAACTGGATACGCAGCTTCTCAACATTCTGAGTAGTCAACTTGTTGCCCTAAGAACTACAAATAACATCAAGGGAAACGACAAACAATAATAAATGGACCAAAGAGCGACTCACCCACCACCCAGTTGGAGAAGAGACCCAGAAACAGCAGAAACGTGAAGCTTCTCATGTCGAAGCCAAAGTTAGAACAGATTGTTGTGG